>NW_009918871.1:77036-124979 GCF_000696875.1 Nestor notabilis
CTAACAGACACCCTGTTGGCTGGTCCAGTTACTTACATTATGTCCATACTGTTCCAACAGCTTAAATAAAAATAGCAAGCTTGAAACTTCTCCTCTGTTGGCATTTCTTCATAGAGACGGGGTGTTGCTTAAAGAAACATCAAATCACTCTTAAAGAGGTCAGATCTGCAGGGTGAAATGGTAAAACTAGTGGTAAGACTCCCTGGCTGCAGATTTCCAGCCCAGCTTTAGACCCCTCAGCAGCTGTGCTGGATGCCAAGGGAACGGGTGAGGAGGTCTGGACAACTTGTGAACCGCTTCAGAGCTGCCTGCAAAATACCAGTCGATAGGAATTAAACATCTGCTCAAGCCCAAAACTTGCAGCTCTCCTGCCACTGCCAGTCCCTTCCACATCTGGTAGTGGGGGCAAACTCCAGAGCAGCATTTCCACACACATCAAGTTAATTCTTTTTTCTCCCTTTTATTTTGTACCCCTTCAAACCCAGTGAAGACTGAAGTGAGAGCTGCAGGTAAGTTTCTTGGAGAGAGAGCCTGATGGAGGAGTGGGACAGCAGCAGAACTCTCCCATCCCTGTGTCAAGGGGCTTTTGCTATATCATACAGAACTGCAGAAATGTGACTCAGAATAGAAACATCCCTTTCTTCACTGTCCCATCCAGCCAAGAGCAAATGTCTCCTCATTTGCTTGATTAGGTAGGAACTGAAAGTGGCTGACAGGCACTGTGTCCCTCTAAACAAGCAAATTGGCACAACTGGCAGACAGCATTCCCATGGGCCTGGGCCCCCAGATGGCTTTTCTGGGATATACTATAGCCGTAAATGCTGCAAAATCCTACTGGTGTGAAGCCAGGAGCAAGTAAATGAGAAAAGCCTTGGATACTTTGAAGGTCAGAGGCAATACTGCCATTACAGTGTGGAGTTACGGCATGAGAAGAGGCATTAGCCATCTCATAGCCTCCTGGAAGACTTTAGTACCATTGTAGGAAAGGGAAGGTCCTAGAGAGCCTTCTACCTCTCTCAACACTGTGGAGGCTACAATTCCTTACTTGGCATGTCCTTCTGATAACTATTTTGCAGTATCTTGTGACCACAAAGAAAATCTATGCTGCAACACACACCTGAGTGTCTGCCTGCCAGGAACGGAGCAAAACCACAAATCATAGTCAGGACTTACTATTACACAGTTGAATTGTTCAGCATTTTTATTCAATATACCCTGATCAGGATTAGGAGCCCAAACATATCAGATAGTCTAAAGCAAACACTGCGACTTGCCTTTTGTCTCAGAAGAACTTTTAATTCCGTGAGTACAGCCATCTGTGGGCTACATCTACATGTGATCAGACAGATTCTTTCCTCCGGAAGGTGACACTCATTTTTATGTGACTGAAACAGGTGTCGAATCACAGTTTCTCCCTTGATTTCTTAGATTAGCTTTGAAGAGGAGGAAGCAATTCGGTACAGGCTGGACTCCTGAGACTGAGAAGACATGCAGAGATAAAGAGGATCTCCTGCTTAACACATAGACTTTGGAGCAACAGCCAATATCTAAGTGAAGTATAATATTCTCCACTTGCTCTGCACTTGCAAGCATGGAAGACTATGAGTAGGATGTGTGTTTGTGGTTGAGGAGGTATGCAAGCTATGCTCTGTGTGGATGGAATATGCCTGGTGCTGAAAGCTGTGGGATAGAAGAATGAATGCAGTTGTATTGGGAGAAGAAGGAATGCTTACAGTATTTTGTGTCCTCAAATGTGGATTAGCTTGGACAGAGATGTAAGGTGGGAAAGACATATCCTGAACACCTGTTTCTACATCTGTATTTTTTTTACTCATTTTGGAGGCAGCATACCTTGCTTCACGCTCTCTGTCCTTATTCTGCACTCAGGTCCTTTCCATTTCATGTGAAAATAAGTTTCTCCCCTCCTGAAAGTCGGTTTCTAAGCAGGGAGAGGTTGTGCAGGGAGTGGTGCCCATAGGGCTGAAGGGAACTGGGCATGCATTTGCCTCTGGAAGCACTGAGGAACTGGACCTATCCCAGGACCCAATTCTCCTGTTGCTGCAGAGTGCACTCCATGTCTGCTACCCTCCCTCACGCTGGTGTTTGCTGTTGCTCACTTTCCACAGCTCAAGCGGCCACTGAAGTCAGTGGGAATGTGGTCAAATCAAGTTATTCAGGATGGACTCTCTGGGGAATGCAATTAAGGCAGCCACATTCCCAGTGTCTCATGCAAAATGTACATGCAATGAGTTGGCAAACAGTGCTATTCTCACTTTTGTCAGCAAAAGGAAATGTAATTGATTTATCAAGAAGCTAAGGCTAAAAATCTCTCTAGAGGCAATGGAAACATATGTCCTTTCACTGACCTCTGAAAATACATGATTTATGGGAATACCCACTTATTTACCTTAATTCCCACAAACAGACCTGAAAAGGTTAGCCCTTGATCTGTGATGGCAAGGGGCTCCACAGAGGTAAAGTCACTGAGGAAGAAAGAAGTAAAATCAGATTCAAATGTAGTATTTAACACTAGAAATATATTGAAGGGATAGAAAATAGTTTGTCCTAAGTAGTGTAACGGAGTATTGCTTGGCAGTGCTGTTAGACTGCGGATGGACAGAGATACTCAGGGCTTCAAACAGTTTGGTTTGGCTGTTGGTAATTAGGAACTCGAAATTTGAAAACACAGTAATAATAATTTCATAATAAAAAAAGTTTCAACTTGGAAATGCTACAGTGCCACAGACCTATAGCCACACTCCTGAGCCCCATTCCCAGGGAACCTCCACGTGCATCCCTCCACTTGGTGAAGTCACATTCCACTTTGGAAATTAGTTTTTTACAGGATGGTTACCACCTCTCAACGCTATGCTGGGTGTCTGGTTGCCACCACTTGCTGATGGATCACAGAATGTTTAGATTGCAGGCTTGGAAAAGGTTGCCCAGAGAAGCTGTGGCTGCCCCAGCCCTGGCAGGTTGGACACAGGGGCTTGGAGCAACCTGCTCTAGTGGAAGGTGTCCCTGCCTGTGGCAGGGGGTTGGAACTGGATGAGCTTTAAGGTCCCTTCCAACACAAACCATTCCAGGATTCTGTGATTCTGTGACTTTAAGACAACCCCCTCCTTGAGAAAAGCTCTGTGTTCTCTTACGGTGTTTCTAGAAAGATGACCTGATTCTCAAGACATCCCGTGTAATAATTTAATGCACTAGACTGGACAGTATGTAGTGCCTCTGTCTTGGGAAGATGAAGAGTTTTGCTCGTTCTTAGATGTGAACCCGAGATGCAGAGGGTGCAAATGAGATGCTGCTTACCAGCCCCTATAGCAAATGCTAGTTCTTAAACTTTCTTTGAAAAAAGGCTTGATGAAATTTAATCTTCTTCCTTGCAGTCCCAGCAGCGCCAGCTCCCCTGAACTCAGGCAAGAAATATGAAGAGAAGGAGCTATTTCAGATGTCAGGTCCAAAATGCAGGCTGTTCTCCATGTAAAGAACGTGTTGTGAAACAAGATGGATCACCGTAAGTTTTGATGTGCAGTGCTTGAACTGATGGTTTGGGAACTGAGAAAATGGAAAGTAAAAGCCCAGAAGTCATCAAAAGTCGATCAGATGAAAGTCTGTAAATGAGTTTGTCTAGAGAGTGAGAAGTCCGTTAGGCCATACTCTGCAGTGGCTCTGAACCAGGGGTGGATGTTCTGTCATGCCTCAGAGGTCTAACCTCAAGTTACTCTTTGACCTCCTCATAGTCCTATGGCTTTAAGTAAAGAAGCCATAGAGTCCATCAAAATCAGATCATGAGAGCCTGAAGCCAGAGGTGGACTCTCTGGGTTTGGTTCCTTTCTAGACATAAGTGAAAATGTATTTGGTAGCTTGATTCAAGTCTGCAGCAAACAGGTGAGTTGGCTTTCTTCAAAACCACTGTATAACCCTGCATGATTGGCACCTTTCACTTAAAAGAAGCCTGAGCATTATTAGCCAGCAATGAATTACATTGGCAATGACTTGGGAAGGTTTGTAAAGCAGCTGGCTCTATCAAGGCTTAGATTCTCCCATTTTCATGAACCCACACCCACATTGGAATAGAAAGCAAAAGAATAAACTACCTACCCAGCATCTGACAGCAAGAAGAATGCCATTCTTCTTAAAACAAACAAACAAAGTCCTTGTTAATGTGATAACCTTACAATAACTGCTTATTTCAATGAACAAATGACACCAAGACAAGAAGTATCCTGGAGTTCAGAGGCATGAACTTTTAGCTGGTAGGTCAACGGTAACATATCTTGTTTGAATAAGCCTGACAAAGATCTGCTGAGCAATAACCATTGGGGCCAACAGTGCTTGGCTGTCTGCACTGTGGTGGAGAGACAGACTTGGATAACAGAGTCACTCACTCCTTCGCCGACACCAGCCAAGCATAATGAAGCATGGCCAAAGCCTTCTTCAGCATGATGGCAAGAGTGAAATGCTGAAAAGTCCTAAAACGGGTTGACATGGATGAATTAGAATGAAATGGCTGCAGTAAAAATGATCTGAGATGGCATGTCCAATGCTGAAGCCAACATAACCCTGTTCCAACCTCCTCTCTTCCTCTCTAATGGCCTTCTTGCTGCATTTTCATGTATGCTGCAAAAAGTTATGCAAGTTTGTCCAGCCCACAGGGGTGTCAAGGGATGTCTGCGCCGCAGACTGCAGCATAATGCTGAGGTATCTGGAGCAGTTCTAAGTGAGCTAATCCGAGTACCTCTGGCCATGTAACTGCAGCTTCAGAGCTTGCTTTGCAGAACAAGTTTCTAGTGTCAGTTTTAATGCTGATGACAGCACTCAAGTCGAGGTTTCTAAGGCCAAGGACCTGCTGATTTAAACACAGAACACATCTGCCCCCAAAACTTGTGAAGTAAGATCAGACGCAGCAAGTGGATGTGGAGAGACAAGCAGAAGAGCATAAAGAAATCAACTGAAGAGTTGCATGAGCTTAGTTCTAGCGGGAAACCATTGCTGCTATTAAGTTCAAGTATCAGCTGAAAATGAAGACAGAAGGAGAAGAGAAAATGACATCTTTTTTGGTTTTTTTTTCTGTTTTGAAGGACAGCTTTGCCTGGCTTTCATCCTATAATGGAAAATGAAAGTTTCACTGGGTGCATCTAGTAAATTCTAATCTTTATAGAAACTAAGCTACGGTATCACTCCAGAACACCTTAATCCATTTTCAGAGCAAGGTTGGACCATCAGGTCAGCATCAAATTCCTGGGTCTAGACTCTCTTCTGGACTATGTTCTTCCTGCAAACTCACTAGTGACGAAGCTGTGTGAGGCAACAGATAATATTGGCTTTGCCTAACGGTGAGCAAAGCCAGTCCAAGGGAAGGGCAGCTCAGCCCTCAGAAGCTCCACGTTAAAATGGGAAGCACAGATTCAATCCAAGGAACCTGGTTCACCCACAGGCCAGTGAATACCTTTTAAACCAACTAAGAACATCACTTCTTCAGCCATGAGGAAGAACTCAAAAAAAGGCAACATGGATTACTTATTTTCTTGTTAGCAAATGGAATGAATATAAGACCATAATCATCATGGTCAAGGACAAGGAGGATGCAATGG
The DNA here is from genome assembly GCF_000696875.1 of Nestor notabilis. Classification (NCBI taxonomy): domain Eukaryota; kingdom Metazoa; phylum Chordata; class Aves; order Psittaciformes; family Psittacidae; genus Nestor; species Nestor notabilis. The sequence continues at coordinate 82,634 of NW_009918871.1, forward strand.
CTGAGCATGACTTCCAAGCGTAAGTGAAGAAGAGAAGTAAAGGGATACACTATGCAGCACAGTTCAGTGATGATAACAAATTAGTGCAGATTAACACACTTCTCAGTTCCTAGGTGTTGGCTTGGCACTATGAATGACCCAAGCAAGAAATCTTAATATGTTATTTGTGTGGAATGTACTCAGAAGCTGAAGGAAGCCACAAAAATTAGACTGGTACTTGTCTATTTGTAACACTAGCTGATGGCTGTTTCCAGTCCTTCTCCTTCTCCAATGTATCTTAGAAAATAGCTTTGAAATTCATCAGACCTTGGACATACAGCCCGGGTAACGTTCCAGCAAGTAGCTGTTTATTTTATAAGGGGATTTAAATATTGTAAAAGTGAATAAAATGCAGGTGTTTGCATTACAGACAAGTGAACCTTGTGTAAGCTCTACAAAGACGTGGCTTCCAGATTAAAAGGGATTTGCACAGCTTGTGCTGCCTCTCTGGAGGAGGTGGATTTTTGGATCGGCAAGTGCAGCATCTTCCTTTGCATCATGAGGCCCTGGATTCAAAGCTCTGCTCTGTTTGCACACAAGGCAAAGGCAGGCAGTAAGACACGTGGTGACCATATTTGCATCTGCACAAGTTTGTTAACTTTGAAATTTGTCTGAGTAAGTTCAACCACCAGACTGCCCAACCACAAGTAATTGCTGCCATGCTTTATGAGAAGGATGGACGCTAACCCCATATTGTGCTACTATTCAGATGGTCCAGCCCAGGCTGCTACCAAGAGATGCTGCGATTAACCAAAGCAGGAGTATAAATACATGGGAAAAACTGATCCTCTGATTTTCACACTGGATTTTGGTAAAAAGGAAAGAATTAACAGCTACCTCTTGGAAAACTTCCCAAATGAGCAAGCCCAAACCTTCTGGCCCATACTGTACCAGCTTCCTCAAGGAAAGAGATTATGTGGAAAACCTTAATACAAGGTTTAAAGACAAGGCAACTCAACCTGTGTAAGTTCATTGACTCCTGATTTACAGCAGTAAAAGTGAACAGACAGCCAAGGTAATACTAGTTAATTATTAAATATATAATCAGTGTAACCATGCCCTCTAGAGGACTAAGTTTACCTTCATAGAGTCAAAACCAGCCCTTGGGTCTGAACACTCTTAAAATTTGGGGGAAAGGCATTTTGAATGTTTGTAGTTTCCTTCCTCATCTGAACCTATCCATGAATTGCCATATCCTCATTGGCACCATACCCTACAGCGAGTTGAACCAACACCTCAAAATGACGCTGAGAGGCGAGTTTTAACTTTTGTACCCACCTGGTGTCTCTGCCAAACAATTACTTTAGCTAATCCCCATCCAGAGGCTGAAGGACTGATCCAAGGTCTTCCTCTCTACCATTTCCATAAGACATTTGACTGCTTTGCAAGGCCTAACTCAAATCAATATGCTGAGTATTAAATATTTTTAAACTGAAAGAGGGTAGATTCAGATGAGCTCTGAGGCAGAAGTTCTTCCCTGTGAGGGTGCTGAAGCACTGGCAGAGGGTGCCCAGAGAAGCTGTGGCTGCACCAGCCCTGGCAGTGTTCAAGGCCAGCTTGGACACAGGGGCTTGGAGCAACCTGCTCTAGTGGAAGGTGTCCCTGCCCGTGGCAGGGGGTTGGAGCTGGATGAGCTTTAAGGTCCCTTCAACCCAAGCCATTTTATGATTCTATGAAATAAACAATGTTCATTTTCTTACCTCCTGCTTTCTACATCTTCGTTCCTTTTCTTCTTTCTGCATTCACTGGCAATTGCCCCACCCTCCCTTGGTCAGTGTGGTTCTACATTCCCAGTTGGCTTCAGCTGCAAAAATGAGAGTGAAATGAATCTGCGTGCAGTTTGTTTGCCGCGGCTGCAGTCACCCAAGCTGAACAGGATGCTGGTGGCAGGATCAGCTAGCTGTGCTCGTGGGTACTCACTGCAGGCTGTAGCACAGTCCTAAAGGAGCCAATAAATGCTTGTGAGTTCGGTCTGAAACTCTTTTGGCCTGAATGTCCACATTTTTTGACCAGGAACCCACCACTGTGAGCCACACACCACCAACCCTGAGGGCAGCTACCTTGAAGAACAAAATCTGGAAAGGAACAGGGAAAGGGTCAAAGCTATGAGTTAACATGATGCAACAAAAAAGAAACTCTCATCAGTTCAAAAGGTTTCTGCTGGTCAGGTTGGTCTATGTAGGCCTCCAGATACTCCCCTGTAAGTATCTGAAAGTATCTCCTGAAAGACAAGCCTAGGGATGCAGGGCTGGAGTGCAGCCTCCATTCAGGCTGGTGAGAGACCAGCACACAACAGGGAGGCTATGCACTTGCTTTCTACCAGAGAATATTTTGACATCTTTTCCATGACACCTTAGCTTGTGTCTCAAGTGACACTGCTCCCACGTAGTTTAATGGACATATGAAATTAGAGCACAGATGTATTTTAGTAGCATTTTGAGCAAACCCAAAATAGCTCAGATGTGGGATTTTCAGAGCCCACACTATTAGCTTTGCTTTTCTCATTGAGCCATTGGGATGCCAGACACTGAACACCGTGGAGCTCTCAGATGGAGGTTTTCAAATCCACTCTGTGGATGTTTTCTTTTTTTTTCATTCATTTTCTTTCTGACTTTTCTCCCACTACACTAATATGTGTTTTTTCCCTTGGTTACTTTCACTCTGCTGACCTGGTTTCTTGCCTGCCTTTGGAAACGTTTAGGTGGCTCAGCAATGGTAAGGATCAATCAGTTCACCCGCAGCGAACATACAGTGGGTCTGGGAAAACCCCAGCAGAGGGGAGCATGTGGGGAGCAGAGAGGATTGCAGAGCCTTTGGAAATGGCTTGGCAATGAAGGGGGCTACCACTTTCCTTTTCTCTCTGAAGTTTCATTAGCAGCCAGTATTGCTGCTTCGAGGAGATGCTGCCCTTGCTCTTAGTTTAGCAAGACCTTTGTGCCCAGTTTAGAGGGCAAAACTCAAAGCATTTTAACAGCAACTGGAAAATATAACACACTGCAAATTTTCTAGCAACAGGAAGCTCTTGGCATACTGGAAACTGAAGGATGATTTGTTGGGAAGGTGCAGGTCTAGCCCTCATAGAGGGCTAAGCATGGAGGCACTTACTTAGGTTTTCGTTCATGCTCAGGAACACCAAGTGCCTCATCTTGGGATCATGTCTCCACAATTCAGTGCTTGGTCACAGCCCACTGGAGACATGGCCATTTGCTCCATCAGCAACAAACACACCTGAGAAACAGGCAGAGACATGTAGACAGTTCATTAACCAGAAAAAGACAGGCTACTTTCATCAAGTAATTCTACGATATAAAGGACATTGAAAATTTGACACACAAATTCTGAATGCAGAACAATGTAACATGATGACCCAATTACTGGATTTTTAAATTAAAACTGAGGTGAAATATTTAGACACTCTCCCTACCAAAAGTTGGCAGCAGTATCCTAAAGTATTTCTTCGTATTTTTTAAAGCATCTTCCAAGAGAAAAGAGTGAATGAACTGTAATTTAGGTGACAAACATTCTCCCAGCACCAAGTGTCCTGTATCCTGGCCCTGGGGCAGGGATGCACATCATTTGAAGGGGTTTGAGTCATTCCACTGCCTTCAGCCACATTAGTCATAGGCTCAGCCAGCACTAAGTACCATGTGCAATCAGACCTTTATTCCAACCAAGAGTAGATATTTCATGCTGAGATTCACAGAAGCTCCCTCCACTAAACCAGTGACACATGCCTGCACCCTGAACATTTGCAAAGTGCTTTACAAAATCACATGTAGACTTACTACAAACACTTTTTTTTTTTTTTTTAAGCTGGAATCAGTTGAATATGAATCAAGTGAATGGGTGCACTGAAGACTGAAAAACAAGAACTGCGTAAACGGATAATGCTAATATTAAAGCTGAGTAACATGCCAGACCTTTTCCTGAAAATAGTAAATACTGTTCAAATTCTGAATGTTTGCTAGATCCAGTGACTGACATTCTGCTTTACAGCATGAGTAAATCACATCATAAATGAAATTCAAAGGTAGTTAACAAAATAATATTTATGTCAAACAGGTGAGATGTGGGTTCACCATTCGAAAATGTCATTCTTTGGTTTTGTAGTGTCCCTTAAAGGCTAATCGAAAAGAAAATGAAATTAATCTCATGCTCACCACCTTTAAATTGCAGGAGTGAAAAACCTTTCAGGACTTGCCAATTACTAAGGAAACTTCATAGCTGGATTATTCCCAAATTGCACACCCTTTATTTTAACCACTAAAGGCAAACACATGGTTTTGATGGGTCGTAAAAGAACAGGTTGCTTTTTCAGTACTGAAAGAAGCTGTAATTACTTCCCTTGTTCAGTGACTTCCTGATTTACTTAGGTTGTTATGGGTGATACTATTCTGCTAAGGTAATTGGAGCTGATGACCTGAGGGAATGACCAGTGGCTTTTCAGTCTAGGTGACTTGCACCTAATGAGTAGAGTCCTGCTTCCCAGGAAACAAGGACACTGTAAGTGCCTTAAGTGCTTGGTATGTGTACTTTAAAGGCTTATGTTTCGCAGTCCAAGCAGATTCTGTCTCTATATGATATTTGCAAATCAAATTAAGGGAGTTCCAGATACAGCTAAAATAAAGGTATTTTCCTCAGACAGAAGCATGAAAAACAGAGAATGTCAGGAAGGTGAGCTTCAGTCTCTAGACATCCAAATGCCAACACACAAACACAAGGAGGTAACCAACAGTTCCTGAAATTAGTTCTTGTCTGAAACACAATACATAATAAAACATGGTTGCAATGAGTAGCAATGGATTGTTCCAATATGAATTAAACTACTTAAGAGTTAGAAATGAGACATCCTGAATTTTCAAAAGCTTCAGGAGGGCATCAACCCTGAGCCATCCTTGGAGGAGAGTTAGACTCTCGAGGGGACTGGCCACCCCTCAACAGAGGTCCCTTCCTTCCCCAGCAGATGAGACAGGCAGCACCCAGCATCTCAGCAGTGCTCTCCAGAGAAGGCATTCTCCCCAGCTGGCAAAGAGAATGTCTGGTTTAGTTCTAACTGTTTCTTGGCTTGGGTTTTGTACATTTTTTTGGGCTATGTGTTATATTACCTTTCTGCTTAGAAGGACAAACTTTGACTTGCTGCATGCTGTCTTGAGTTGAGATTCATGATTTAAGCTTGTGGTTCCTGATTCTCAGTATCCCAGATCTCACATGGTTTGAAACCAGTGCTGGCTTGGCTTACTGCGCAATAGGCTACTTGCACCAAGTAAACTGATGGGAAGAGATTAGATCAGTCAACTCTGAGGATAAAAGTCCTGTATCGTGAATCATGCATAGCTTTTCCCTTCATGTCCCCTGCATAGTCTGGTAGATCCATCCAGGTATGAAATTTTGCAAGGGGTGTGGGAAGTTACAGGGAAGTTACAGTGAGGTAAACACAATTTACACTTTGTAGCTGTCTGTTAAGAACAAAAACTCATGTACTTTCACTTCAGGGGAAAAGCAAGGATGGGCAAGGAAGTTCTTCCCTGTGAGGGTGCTGAGGCGCTGGCACAGGGTGCCCAGAGAAGCTGTGGCTGCCCCATCCCTGGCAGTGTTCAAGGCCAGGTTGGACACAGGGGCTTGGAGCAACCTGTTCTAGTGGAAGGTGTCCCTGCCCGTGGCAGGGGTTGGAACTGGATGAGCTTTAGGGTCCCTTCCAACCCAAACCATTCTAGGATTCTATGACTGAGTAGCAGCTGAGATGCTGATGGTTAACACCTAAGTTAATCCCACAGTAACTCAACCACGTCCACAGATTCATAGTCTCTACTAGAAGGTAATGCAGGAAGAGGCTGATGCCCTAAACCTCGGTTTGTAATACACTCAGCATCTATAGGCTGATGTTAAAACACCATCCAGGAAGGAGTTTGGCATGGCACCTCTTCAAAGTGGCCCAAATATGCCAACACTGAAACAACTCAACTCGTACAGCATCTTAATTTCAGAAGTGACTTCAAGAGACCTTGCCTCTTACTGCAAGAGACTGCAGACAAGTACATTCACAGCTAAGACTCCTCAGCACCTGCTGGCACCACCAGAAAGCCTCACATACGGTATCCAGATGTCCTGCGCGGCTGGAAAAGGCATAGAGAGCACAGCATCCTCCAGCAGCCACCACGAAAGGTGCTCCTTAGAGAGGCAGGTGGCCAGTTCAGTGCTGCAAAGGCTCATTCCCCATCTTTTCTTTCCCAAAGTTAAACTGAAAACCTATTCAAAATACTAGATAACCTGGCCATTTCTTTAAACTGTCCTAGCAATTTAAGCTTTCCTTGTGAAACACACCCAAATTACATTTCCACTGGCTGGTATATGTATTGGATGCCAGAACAGCATTATGTGTCATTTTACTTGAACCTCCAGATCAAAATTAGTGACTAAGGAGAAGCTTTATGATGCAGGGAGCTCCAGGAGCCTTTGTTAGGTTAATCAATTGAGTAACATCACCATGAAGGACTTAAAGATGAGCTGAAGAACAAATGATTTCAATTCTTCATGGATTCCGAAACAGACCTACTGCTGATGATACTGAAATAACATTTGCGGAAAGCAGGAGTTAAAACTTGCAACCTGAGCCTGAGCTTGGGAGGGCACCCGTGCCTCTGAACACAGGCAGCTCAACCATGGGGGAAATCCAGAGAGGCAATAGTGCAGAGACAGAGAACACATCCTCCTTTGCAATGCTGGGTGTCAGGAGAAGAAAAGTCCTGCCTGGACCACTGGACCACTAAAATGCCTATAGTAAAACGCGTGTAGTAAAAAGCCATGTTGGAATAGCCCATCCACAGCCAGCGCCAACACTGTACACAACTACCACAAAAACGACCAAGTGGAGGTGAGTCTGTGAGGCAAGATGTCACCCATGTTCTCACTTTGTTAAAAGCACCATCTTACATTGATCAAACACTCAGATCATTCCCATCAAAGCTCCTGGCCTGGCTGATGGCAGGGGAAGCATATCTGTCCCGGTCTCCTGGATGGAGTATGGGACACCAGAGCTGTGTGTCAGCGTCCTGCTGTCATTTCACCTGAAGACACCTCCTCTTTCCCACCTCCCAAGTCAAACAGCCTTGTGAAACAGCAGTGTATGTCCAAACAGAATCTGGTGAGGACTGAAATACCAGCCACATGTAGGTGTGTAGAGCCTTATAGGTTAGAAAAGCCCTTTAAGATCATCGAGTCCAACCATTAATCCAGCACTGCCAAATCCACCACTAAACCATGTCTCTCAGTGCCACATCTGCATGTCTTTTCAAAATACCTCTAGGGATGGTGACTTAATACTTTCCTGGTCTAATGCTTGACTACCCTTTCGGTGAAGATTTCCTCTGGACACTGAAGAATGTCCAGCTTTCCTGGACCCCTTTGCCCTTCAGGAATACCTGCCAAGGGACTCTGACAACCAGGCTCCTAAACAGGCAAAGTCTGCCCTCCAGAAGTCCAAGGTAGCAGTTCTGCTGACTCCTTCTCCTTACTTCTCTGAGAATTGAAACCTCCATCACTTCATGATTGCTGTGCCAAGATGGCCTTCAACCATCACATCACCCACAGTCCTTCTCTCTTCATAAACAATAGATCTAGTGGGCACCTTCCCTGGTTGGCTCCCTCACTAGCTGTGTCAGGAAGTTCTCTTCCACACACTCCAGGAACCTCCTAAACTGTTCCTACTCTGCTGTATTGTACTTCCAGCAGACATCTGGTAAGCTGAAGTCCCCCATGAGAACAAGGGATAGTAATTGTGAGACCTCTCCCAGCTGCTTATGGAGTATTTCATCTGCCTCTTCATCCTGGTTGGGTGGTCTTGAACAGACTCCCACTACGGTGTCTGCCTTGTTGGCCTTCCCCCTAATTCTTACCCATAAACACTGAATGCTATCATCACCATTATTAAGCTCTAGACAATCAAAACTCTCCCTAACATGCAGGTCTACCTTATCACCTCTCCTTCCTTGGCTATCCCTTCTGAAGAGTTTACAGTTATCCACTGCAGCACTCCAGTTGTGGAGTCATCCCATGTTTCCATGAGTAATTAGTGACCTTAAAGTGGGTCATTTTTGATAATTTTTGGATTACCTCATCTGGTTGCTGTAGAATTAACAGCTGAATTTACCAGGGCATATGGTCAGTTGTGTCAAAAGCTACTGGAAAATCACACTAGGTAAGCAGTTACCTAGGATCTTCACAGACTTCAAGGACACAACCATCACCAGCCAGGCTGTGCCCAGAAGAGGCATGGCACTGGCCAGGAACAATGCAGCCTGAGCCCTCCATGACACACATGGGTTTGCCATGGGGTTCTTCACCCTTTTACAAACCTCTCTGGAGGAAAAAGCACTGACCTGCAGCATCCTTGAGGAAATTCCCAAGGGAGAGAAGAGATGCTCTCTGCTTCTCTGCCCATCTCCCCTCCAAAACAATCTGACATGCCCAGGAAGTGGAGTGTGGGAGATTCATGGCTTTGTTTCCTCTTTTCAACACGTTAAAACAGGCAAGGAGATAACATTTGTTGAAACACAGATCTGCCATAAAAATAAGCAACCAAAAATACAGGTAAAAGAAAACAGCCTTCACATCTTAACTTTCCAGATGTAAGTTCTGAGTTCGCACTTGAGTTATTATTATTATTACTACAATAATAGGATTCCCAGGCATGGAGCAGAACCAGCACACATATAGAAATGTAGGAGTGGAGACAAGAGGTGAGTGCAGCCAGCCAAGGGAGCAGGCGCTGCCTCGTCTGCTCTTCCCAGCGTGCTGAGCACTTGTAACCACCATGTCCACAGGTGAGCTGGGGAGAGACCTGGCCCAAGAGAAGGGACTCTAAATCCTGCTAGTCCCAGGTTATCAAAGTATCAGCCACAGCTGTTAGGAGGAGGAGGCTCAGCACCAGCCTTAAACCTCCTTAAGAAACGGCCCGTCTCTCTATTGCTTTACCTTCAAACATGGGTTTCAGCTGCAGACTTGGAACCAGGCTCAGGTGGTTTGGGGCTCAACTTTCCCCCACACCCTGGGTTAGTTTGGATTTAGGGTTTTGGCCTCTGTTTGTCAATGGGAGAAGGGTTAGCTGCAGACTTTGGATCTAAATTCAACCCTTCCCAAACTTACGTGGGAATGCTCTGACCCATCTCTATTTGTCTTGGGTAGGGGACTCGCTGTGATGCTATCTGCAGTGGAACTTTCCATTAGCAACAACAGGAGAGACAAAGAACTCATGCTCTGACCTTTATAAAACTATTTCTTAACAAAATTTACTCAAGTAAAGAATCCACAATCCTCTTTGGTTTTACTCATTTAATTGATAGGGACATAAAATATTTCGCGTTGTTTTAATAATAGTTTGGTTTTCTGCTATTTAAAAAAAAAAAAAAGTTCATTTCTCCAAACATATTTTTAGCAAAAATATTTTGCTTGAACTTTTTTCCTCTGCCTTCAAAGGCTGCTGCACAGTTCTGGGGTGCTAAATACTAAACTCACATTCTACCACTCCATCTCCTCCCATTTGGATGGTAATCACAGGATCCTGATGCCAAACTCTGGAAGATATTTTTTCCAGCAGCAGCATCTGGCTTCTTGGCAGCCCCCGCGAGCAGTTGTGTTGGCAGCGGTGGGAGCTGCTTGAGTCTGTCATGTGTTTAGGCTGCTGTGGAGCTGTCTGAATCGCCCTGTTGCCTTAGACACTCTGTTCCCTTGACTTCCATTTCATTTTGATAAATTTCTACTTTCTGTTGTCCTCCTTGTAACGAAACCCCATCGATCCCGAAAGGATCTATATATAGTTTCTTTAATCAAGAATAATAATGGATGTTTGTGGAGCACTTTTCAGGCCGCCCCCAGCTCCTGCTCGGCAGCCGAAAGCTGCTCCGTGACCTCTGCAGAGGGATCGTTTTGCACGGCGCTGAACTGCAGCCACCTCCAGAAGGGATCATAAGAGCAGCAGAACTCACCTGAGACCCTCGAGCTCTCTCGAGAGTCCCAGGCACTCTCTCTACTGTCCTGCCACATGCCAGGAACACTCTGACTAATGCTTGTCACGGGGAGACCTAGACTGCAGCCTGCAAACTGACTCATGCAGCTCATTAGAGAAGCCCCTTTTTGCCTCCTGAGTACCTTAAATTTTGCCTTTTGGTGAAGGCACACCAGGGGGGATCTACTGCTCCTGCTTTACAGGTTGGCAGTGGAGTAACTCTGAACTTGACTTTCTTTCAGGCTAAATGAAGACAGAAGTAAAGAATGGATCTATTTCCTGCAATGCAAATACTTCAATATAGTTCCTGGTTCTGGAAAAAGATGAAAAGAAGAAAACTGCTTAGCTATACAGCTCCCTGTTAAGCTTGAACTTCTCTCTTGATTTCATCCACAGTAAAACCCATCAGGGTGGTTGTACAGCTCTCTGGGCTGTGATTCAGTGCAAGACTTTGCCCTCCTCTTCCCACTGCTGGAACTCACTGCTCTAGGAGACACATTACTTTAGATACACACTTCTCTTCCGGAGGGTCAAACTCGCTTTGGTTCAAAAGATGAGTATTTCCTTGAGGTAATACATTTTAACACTTACCCAGAAGATTGCCAGCTATCCTTGCCCAGCTCTAGGAAAACACAGGACTCTCTGGATAGCCAGGTAAGACCCTCCCATGGCCAGAGCACAAACAGAACCTGCTAACACCCTTCCAGCAAGGAGAAGGTTGCTCCAGACTGGAAAGGTGGGGCTCTGTTTTACCTAAACATATGAAAATAATAATCCATGCAGTTATTACACCATGTCTTGGACAAGAGTATAGAAGGATCTTGTGAGTCCTCATCTCACAGGACCTAGTATGTCTGCGTTGATGACTCCAGACTTCAGCTCTGAGGAGGAACCACCTGCAGGCTGTTAGGACAGGAGATACAGGGTGCTGCATGCTGTTGAAATGCAGCTGGAAGTTGTAATTTAGACATTTTTCCTAAATGTTATTATTTGTCCAAGAAAAGTACTCTCTACTGTATCTAAGAGAAATCTGGAGGTAAGATGAAAGCAACACTTCTGAGAGCTGAGGGGTGGTGTGAAAATTATCCTCTTAAAGGAGTGTGATAGAGCCACCGCTGTACCGTCTGCAGTTACACCCAACAGACTCTCAGCTTCTCCTACAGCTGTCGTGAGGAGTAACGGCCAGAATCACCACACATCCAAGCACACCCCAATCTTCTTCCCTGCTTTTCCCCTGAGAGCATCAAACTGGAGGTACAAACAGGAGACATGCCAAATGGCAGCATATTTGGTTTAGGTTTCCCAGGGGACCCGTGGCAGCAAAGAGACAGACGAGATCTTCTGATGCTTCACGGAGTGCCTTCAGCACTGAGTCATCCCTTCTGCACACATGCAGCACCCCTAGCACCCATCTGTTCAGAGTTTCTCTCTCTCTCCTGCTCCCACTGCAAGGCTGGATGAGCTTCTTCCCATCAAAACACTTCGAGTACCACAGTGACCACATGGGCATCTGCTCAAGAAAATACTGCATAAAGATGAGTGAGCATTTCAAGAGCTCATAGCCTTAAAAACATCCTTTCAGGAACTTGCTGAAAGCTTCACGAGGATGTATCCTACTGTCCATGGGAACACTGAGTCACACTTAAACCACAAAATCATAGACAACAGAGATGAAAACCATCTCCTCTAAATCAAGTAGTCCGTTCTGCTCTGCTGCTATAAAACTGATTCCTATAGGAATTAAGCTGAGGCCTCATTATAAGTAGGATTATCACTGTGTGATATCCTAAAGATTGACTTTTGTAATGGAATTTAGCTCTCAGATGCTGGAACCAATGACTCACCAGGTTGTGCAGTGCTTTTGGTTTCATTACATGTGCAAGGCACCTGACACACCTGCTACCATTTAGGGATGTGGGGGGACAGCACTGCAAGTCAGGGGCTAAAGCACCTTGTGACCCTGCATGGAGCGGGCAGGTGGGGACCCACGAGCTGTTTGCTGTTCCAGCAGTGGGCCCTGTGGTTTCATGGTGCTGCAAAAAGTAGCCAACTTGGGTGCTTGAAGGGAAAAGGACCTCTTCCCTCCATCCCCTGTAGAGGAATTCACCTTAGAGGTGTAGCAGCCTCTAAGGAATCAATCCTCTCTGTCCAGGATCCAACCATGCAGCACTGTGCCCTCTTCTGTGCTGCCTCTCCTCCCTTGCTTCCCTCGCAGGCCAGGAGGAGAGCCTGGTGCACGGATCTTCTCTTCAAGGTGTAGCTGCAAGTCCTTCAATGTTAAGGTCAACTGAGAAGCTGAAATTAAGAGGTCAGAGCAGAGAGAGCACTGTCTGGTCAAGGATTATATCAAGAGGATCTCTGACATCATGTTCCTCAGGAGAAATCCCATGACCCAGCACGTGATGGGAGTATCTATCCCCCAGATTTTCTACAAAATCAAAATAAAACCATACTACTCCAACCCCAAAGCTGATTTCTATACAGAGACATTTGAAAAGCTGTTTGTGGTTTGACAGAGTGTTTAAGAAGAAAACAAAACAAAAGTTTGGAAATGACTTGCATTGTTTATTTATTAAGTCTGAATTGGGAACTGATTTTGTTTTCCCTGCTTTTAGGTTCCCTTCTGCAGCTTTGGCATGGTTGAGGGATTAGTGAGATTATCTCCAAAAGATCACAATCATATAAAATTTAGGAATGAGCTTGCTCTTATTTATTTACCAGCTTGATTCCCCATTCTGAATTTCTTAGCACTTGCTGAGATATGTCTATACCCAACCTTATAAATCTGAATGTTTGTGAAGTATGTCTGAACGAGAACCCTGACTCAGACTTACTTCCAGGCAGTTTTGCTGACATACAGATTCAGAGAGAGCTGATCGGGTTTCAAACTTTTTCAGTTCTTTTTCTAAGCTCAACATCCACGCCAGACATTTTGTGATTCACTCATCACTAATAAACAAGCATTTTACTATTGCAAAACCTCATTCGACTGCTATTTCCAACCCATATCAGAAATGCTGCTTTAATAAACTCAATTCATGTGTTTTGTCTGAATTCACAGGAGTTACCCCAGGGGTTATTTTGGATCAATGTATTTAATTTGTTTTGTGGGATGGAGGAACATTCCTTCCTCATATATGCAGTTTATTTGTGTCTATGTGTTTCACAAAGGAGAACATAAGTCATTTAAGGAGTCAGCTTAGGAGATGTAAGGAACCACATTAAGAAATTAGGGAAATGGATTATTTGGAGGGGCTCCTTTAAGCCTTAAAACAGAAGCTATTTTGTTGAAAACTTTTATAAAGAACTAGCCCATGCAGCATCTCAATGTATTCCCAGAAATTCCAGAAATGTTTAATCAGATATTTAGAATTTCCAGTACTAACCAGAAGTGCTGCCAGCGGAAAGTTGGACTTATAGCACAAGACTTTTGTCTTATTAAGGCAGGTTTGCTTGTTGTTAAAAGGTGTTACTTCCCGGAATTTTATTATGGAAGGGATAGAGAAGTAATGGCTCATAGTATTTGTGGATTTTATAGATAGCCAGAGATGTACAGTTTATTTTTACTTAACAACAGAAAAGTGTGATCTCAAAGGAACTCAAGGGATGCATGTCATTCCCATCAAGCCTGGACATTACAGATACTTGCCTCTCCAAACGTCTTGTGGAAATCCCAGTTTAGATCTCAGCAACTGAAATGCCTTCAGTGAAGCAACTGGGTCCAGTCTGCTAAATCTGCTCAGAGCTATAAAGGGCTGAATGGATTCAGCTGCCTTTTTCCAGTTGGGAGTGAAGCAAAGTCAACTCTTCCCAAGAGCTGCTTAAGCACTCGCAGGATTAGGTGTTTAGACAAGGAACTGCTCTTGCAGTATGGGACTGGACAGGAGAAGGGGAAAGAACCCAAGTGAAATCTTCACTCCACTGACATTAATCAATAACCTCCTGTGCCTTCAACAAGAGTAAGGTTCTGTGCAAATATCTACATATTTCCTAACCTCGGAAACCGCCCGAGTTCCTTCCGTGCAGCTGACACAGAGTCAAGGTTGAAGTTTTCTTACTTAGCTGGGCAGGTTCACTCCTTCCCTTCACTTGGTTCTTCGGGTTACCATATATTCCTAGCAAATTGCAGAAAAGATATTTATAAGACTCCCACCATGTTTTTAAGTGCCCCAGAAGTCTTCTGGCAATGCAGCTTTCCATATGTATATTCAGAAAAGGCACAGGGCAATAGGTCAAGCAGAAATAAAGGATAGACAGGCATTTACTACCTACAAATACAAGCAATGCATCTGATCTCTCTCTTTTCTATCTGTACTGTAATCAGGGGCTATTAGAGCTTTGCCAGGAAGATTTGCTGAGATATAAAACAGATCATGACTGAGGGATGAGACACAAAGCCAAAAGGATGCTGGAAAACAAAAAGGGCACAAGCAGACAAACAGAGCCCTTTGGAAATGTAATCACCATCATCACACAGATTTTTTTACAGTGTGCTTTTCATTTGATGATCCCTGAGAGCATTAGATCCTCTCACTATATAAATCAACACGGCTGCACGGAATTCATCCTGACTCAGCTCAGAGACCTGACCCACACCACTGTTCTCTTCTCCACCAGTCCTTGGTTTTGGCTCTGCCCTACCTCCAGAGTCAGAAGATTCCAAGATTGTATCCACAGCTGAAAACATTCCTGTAGCTTACCATCTAGAGAAGCCTGGCATGGCCATGTCCCACTCAACGGGTGGCTGCGATTCCAGTCTGGAGCCTCTCCCAGCTGCAATGTCAGCCCCACCAGTGGCCCTGGGACAACCAGCCCTGCAAAACCACTGCAGCAAGAAGGAGCAAAAGCAGGCAGAGACAAGTGCTTTTTAGATACTCACATACATCCCCAGGCTACCCTTGGGTAGCAGGAATACTTGCAGGCAGCAAAGCTTGGGTGAGAGCTTTGCAGGCAGCTGGTGCCTGTCTCAAACGTTGGCATGTGCATCCAGCACATGATGAGCTTGGAGCATGATACCAGGAACTCTGCAGCAAGCAGTGAGCTCC
Organism: Nestor notabilis; assembly: GCF_000696875.1. Classification (NCBI taxonomy): domain Eukaryota; kingdom Metazoa; phylum Chordata; class Aves; order Psittaciformes; family Psittacidae; genus Nestor; species Nestor notabilis. The sequence goes on from NW_009918871.1 coordinate 97,718, forward strand.
CTGCACAGTGCTGCCAGCTTGCTTCAGTCAGACAGTGTGAAAACAGGGAGCCTAAATGAAAGTCCCTGGTCACTGGGAGAGCCCTGTGATTGAACAGCAGTAGGTTAACCAGAGTTTTGATGTCTCTTGCCTGCGACCTTCATGCTGTCATGAGATAGGAGACAAAAGTACCACTTGAAGGCCAACTCAAACCACTACATTCCTACCCACCTCACACGATTTTACAATGTGGGCTGCCAGTCCTGGAGCCCTTGGAAATCAAGAGATCCTACTGGATTTGGTACAAATAGATTACTCAGGTAGTGTCCACAGAGGGTAATGAGGAAGTTCAGATAGATCCTGTTATCTTTTCATTAGTGCTTTTTATCTGCTATATTATAGGCTATGAACATCCCAGCTGAAATTTCTTTAAGTATGAATCTGATACTTTGTAAGCAAAGTTTTTCTGGTGTGAACCATGTGCCAACCAAAGCCCACATCACTGAACCAAGGGAGATCAACAGCCCCAGAACCAGAACGGCAAGACACAGATTATTCAGATAAAGAACAAAAAAGCGCTAAAGAATGTTTCTGTGTTTTACTAATTAAAGCTTCAACTGCTGACAGCTGTGAATCTTATTTAAGGTTAGACAGGAACAGTTGGCTTACAATACCTGCACATTCATCCTTGATAAAGTGGTGTAGTTTAGACCTCCTGATACCCTGTTGTTAGCAATTACTTCTTCCTATTTTTACTGCATCTATGGCTGTTCATAGTCTATTTATTCAGAAAGGTGTCTATAACTTGGTGCTTGTCTGCAAACACTGCACAGGAAGGTAAAGGAGCTATTTTGCTGATGTGTCTCTCAGCTAAACCCTTAGGGCTCCAGGGTCCCAAATTACAGACATGAAAAGCTGTGTGGGACAGGGGCAGGATGCCTGCTCGGTATGTGGGGAGGTGATTTTCTCTTCTGTCTTTGTTATGAGGAGAGGAATGTTTGGATAATATACAACAAAGCATAACTGAATGAGATCTGGCCTCTCAAAAGCCAACGTGGCTGCTCATCTGGGCAAGAGCCCTGGGACAGGCTTCCAGTTTGTGCAAAATCCTCTCCTCTGTGCCATTCACTTTTGGCCATCCCCAGACAAGCACATGTCACAGACACGCATCAAAAGGTAACACAGGGCAGAGGATGCTCTCGCTCCCTATAGGTGAAACATCTGCAGCTTTTGCAGAAGGACATAGGCATATACAAAGAAATTGAGACTTAAAATTTAGTTGAAAGTATGAAAAAATACCCTCGCAGTAACCTGTTCATAGGCACTGGCTAATTTAGCCTTAAATCACATACTCTCCCTGGCACTGGTGCAGAGGAAGGTATTTCCTGAACAGCTTGCTTCAAGTTTCATTCATAGGTACTGTCTAAAATTAGATCCACCACTTTAATTCAGGTCCAAATCCTTTGCCTACTGTAACATTTTTTAGGCACAGAAACTCTGTTAAATGTGCTCCATCATCTGCACTATTCCCCCAAGCTGGCTGAAGGCTGCAAGTCCCACCAAGCAGAGCAGCGGAGGCTCATAAACCTGTGGCTAAACGCAAGTACCTGTTTTCATGGGTGACTGCAAACTCGAAAGAGAAACAAATGCTCCCTTTGACTTCAGACACAGCCCATCCTGTGCCATGGAGATAAACAGGTGCCGATGGCCAAAGTCTGGCCTGTGAGCCAGGCTCTGACGGTGGAGCCCTGAAACGTGGCCAGAGGATGCTCTTGCCTTGTCAACACAGAGCTGTGAGCTTCAGGAAGCACTGAACTACACGTCCCGTATTGCCTTACTACAGGTGATCTGGTTTGCTTGTTGAAGCAGACAGCAAAACCCCTTAAGAGGGAAGGGCTTCACCAACCAACTTGGTTTTATTTTGGGTTTATTTTGACCCTGGCTCATTAACTTAATTCACAGCCTTCACACTTGCAGATTATTTTCTTTCAGAGTCTATCACATGGGTGTGAGTGGCCATATCCCTCTTCCCACACTAAGGGAGGCTGGTATCATAGAATCCCAGGCTGGGTTGGGTTGAAGGTACCTTAAAGCTCATCCAGTTCCAACCCCTGCCATGGGCAGGGACACCTTCCACTAGAGCAGGTTGCTCCAAGCCCCTGTGTCCAACCTGGCCTTGAACACTGCCAGGGATGGGGCAGCCACAGCTTCTCTGGGCACCCTGTGCCAGCGCCTCAGCACCCTCACAGGGAAGAGCTTCTGCCTCAGAGCTCATCTCAATCTCCCCTCTGGCAGGGTTAAAGCCATTCCGCTTGTCCTGTCCCTACAGGCCCTTGTCCAAAGCCCCTCTCCAGGTCTCTTGTAGCCTCTTTGGGCACATATCTCCATAGCAGGTGCTCCAGCCCTCCAGGGTAGCCCTGATGCAGTGCAGGTGACGTGGTATGAACCAGAGACCTTGTCGCAGCCTCCAGATGCAGGTTTCCCCATCCCAGGTGGTATCTTCCTGCCTGCCAACTACAGAAAGGAACAGCTAAAACCTGGATTGTTCAAAGCAGTTTTGTTGTTCCCAGAGAGTAAAGCCCCTTTGATGCTGGGAGACAAACACTCCAAGGCCCTGCCACGGCCCTGATGGCCACCAGGAGCACAAGGCACAAACTGCTGGCAAGCGAACAGTAAACACATGGATTTTTGGCAAAATCCATGAGCAAGCTGCCTATTTTTAGCACTTGTTAATTGTTTTGAAATCCAACTGGCAACAGCTGCTAAATAATTGAGCATTTTGACCCGTATGTCTGAAGAAGTAACACAATCCCTTGTGCAATGGCCAACTCGGAGCAGTGTGGTGGTGGGAAGCACAAGTGTTACAGCGATTTCCCTGTGGGGAGGAGACCATGCTAAGGTAAAGCTCCTCCTGGACACCTAGGGCTGGATTCCCTTCACTTGACCCTTGCCACCCGAGAGTAAGGCAATTAGTGAAGCCAGATGGTGAGGGTATTCCATAGGATACTGAGAGAGGTGCCAATGGAGGGTTCATCCTACCCACTGGGAACACCTCCAAGGATGGGACACTTGCCCACAGATACACTTGCTTCACAGACAGGACAGGGAGCCAAAATTATTAGTGCACATCAGAAGCTAAAATTCTATCTGGTCAAAGTCACTTGAGGTTTTTGACGCCAGTATTAGGTCAAAGCCCACGCTATCAGCTCCAAAGCACACCTGAGTGGGCCGTTCCTGGGGAAATCCCGGAGCCCGAATGGACGGAGCACACAAGGATAAGATGTAAGGCACCATTCCTGTTTATACTCTCAAGGCCTTCCAAACCACAGACTTGGGAAAGGTGCAGCTCTCGGGAGCCTCGCCATGCATCACCCCAGGACTCCTGCCCTGGCTTTGTGTGGGTATTCAGGCACCAATTGGACACAGTTGAGCGCCTGCTTTTTGGGGAATGTGCTTCTCTCGCATTTAACTCCCGATCTGAAAAGCATTCGCCTCCCTCCTCCCTTCCTCCTGGAGGCTCATGAATCACAGAGCCGCCAGACGCATGACTCACCCGGCCAGGTTCTGGTCAAGCATGCCAGTCTGGGAGGCTCTTCTGTGATCAAATGTGAGCGGGGCCGGCTTTGTCGGTGACTGGCCATGTGTTGAATTGTGCAAACCTCTCCCAGGGGTCATCCCCAATCTCTTTGTAAGTTGTCTCCATCAGGTTGTAATTGCTCTTTTGTCAGGAAAACTTGTGAACGTATTCAGGGAGGGAGGCAGGGGAGAGGGTGGGGGGTTTCTGAGGAAGAAGAGCTTCAGAGGGCTTCCCAGGACGGCAGTGGCCGCCGGAGGAATTGTTCTTCAAAGTCTCAGTTCATTGAGCTTGAACTTCCAAAGCCAACCCGGCCCATCCCTCACGCCTGTGAACCAACCGAGGGGACTCGGCTCACGGAGCCTGTGAGGATCCCACCCGGCCCTATCAAAGGCTTCCTCGGTCCCCAGCAGCTCCTGGGTGAGCAGCTCGCACTGCAGGTGCCCCTGGCCCGACACAGAAAGCTGGAGTTAAGGGCTCTCCAGTGGGGAAGAATCTGTGAGACTGGTAGGGACTGCACACAGCTTAGTAACTGGAAATAGGGTATGCTCAGAGACACTTGCCTTCATTCCTGACCAGGAAATTAGAAATCTAACACTGGCTTGTCAAAATCTTTTTCTTTTTTCAAAAAAGGAGAGAAAATAGCTGAGGTTAAAATGCACAGTGGGGTCTTTTTCAGGCATTCAAAGCCAATTTGATCTCCCTAGGAACCATCTATTTCATCATTACTACATTAGGCATGGGCTGTGCTCCCTGGGGAGCTGGCTTTGCCCTCTCTCACACCTCCCATCTCTTCTGCTCCACTGCCACTGCGACAGGCAGGTGTCCCATGTGAGCCCCTCTACCTTCTCTTTTCGATTTGGTTGCTCAGGTCTGCTTGTGGAGGAGGGAAGTGGAAAGGGTGACCCTAACCTCTTACTGCCTTGTCTAGACTGGAGAAAGGACGGCATCTTTAGCACCACCTCTGGGTGAAATGGATGAACACAAGCCTGTAGCAGAAATAAATACTGAAAAACCTAACCACAACTACATGTCTGAACACTGTTCATTGTTCAGGATGAATCACAGTATCCTAGAATGGTTTGTGTTGGAAGGGACCTTAAAGCTCATCCAGTTCCAAACCCCTGCCACGGGCAGGGACACCTTCCACTAGAGCAGGTTGCTCCAAGCCCCTGTGTCCAACCTGGCCTTGAACACTGCCAGGCATGGGGCAGCCACAGCTTCCCTGGGCACCCTGTGCCAGCGCCTTTCCACCCTGGTGGCATGTCCCCGTTACACATGTTAGAAGTTCCCTGATCAGCATTCAAAGAAGTTCAATGTTTGAACTTCCCTGAACATTTATTTATGCTTTACCATCTACTTGGTAGCAGTCAGCAAGAGGGGAAGCTGCAGCAAGATCAGCATCACTGAACGTCCTTCTTGAGCAAAAATCTAACCTCTCAGTCTTAGAAATTAAAATAAGCGGATGAGGGTATTTTTCAAATGGCTTCTGCTAACAGGTCATACCAGCAACCAGCCTCTGGCACCTCCAGGGATTTTAGCTACTGGTGTTAAGATCCATGAGAGATTATTTTCTCTGGAAGGTGAGACTGCATAAACTGACATGTTTAAAAGCAACAGAAGGAAGGTATATTTGTTTGTTTGTCTGGACATGTAATTAAACTTTGTACCTTTCAAAGAGCTGTATGGAGGCCAAGAAATACAAACAGATTCAGAAAGGACACAGTAACATAGTTCCCAAAGGTTAAGGCTTCAGCCACTGCTAGTCAATGGAGTATGGCAACTCTTCTAAGTCAACCTTGCACCATCACTTGACAGATTTCCCATCCCTAAACCTTGAATCTTGACCTCTCTACTACTGGAAGAATGGTCAAGCCCGAGTCCTGGCACACATACCATGCTATTGATTATTTCTGCCTGTTGCTACTTCACATCCACTGACATTTATTCTCCCCTTACCCACTCATTTAAAATAAACAGTTAAAATGCAAAGGCGAGCCATCACCTGAGCCAGAGCCAGAGTCAAAGACTGAGGAGGACTAGCAGAACATTGTGTGAAGGAACCACAAAGTACCCTCAAAACCAACCTCCTAAACCACTCTGCTAAGGCCTCCATTGGGTACCAACATCTGCACTTCTTCAATCACAACGAAGGTGCAATACAGAAAACAATAAACATGCATCCTAGAGCTGCATTTATGTACATTTACACAGACAGAGCTAACGCTTGAGGGGGGTCTTCACAGACAGGAGCTGAATTACCACTGAGCTTTCTCTTGTCGATCACAGTGGTCGCCAGGGTATAATGTGGCTATGGGCATGTTGAACACATGCAAAGTTGCTGTTAATGCCAGAATATCACCTGATCTGCAATGAACACTAATGAACACTAAGGTGGTGGATGAAAACTTGAGGTGCTTCACATCCAGAAGTGAATCTGGCAGCAGCACAGCAAGTCCTTGCGAATGGAGCACAGTCTGGGCAAGCTGCAGGAGAAGGTTGTAAGACCAAACCAGATGCACTTCACTATTCCCCTACATTAAAATCATGTGCAAAGTATGAGAAGAGGTTAAGAAAAAAATATTGTAATGAACTGATTTAATTAAAGGAACTGGTGTGTGTGGAATGGGACACACACTGCTCACCTGTGCAATGAGCTTTGCAGTGCCATGTCTCCAGCACAATTCCACTTTATTTTGTCCTTCCACTCTGCACTACAGAGGCTACCTCAGGAGTTTCCTAGAAGACCCTGGATTCACACTAGTTTATTACCTTCTCACGTCTTCGGCTGTGAAGATTCAGGGATGTTCCAGAAAAGTTTCATGTTAATCAATTTCTATTAATGTTACTAAAATGACACAAGATTTTCACCTTGAACTATATTCCCTAAACTTGCTTTTCTACAAAGGAGCATCTTCCTTCTTTTTTTTCCTCTCCAATTACTGTAAAACTCCAGGTCAAAGGAAGTCTGACAGCTCTGAGATTAAAAGTTCATAAAGACAGAGCTCTGCAGACAAGCCAAATAAAACTTGCTTTTAAGTAAGAAATACTACCTACACCAGTGAAACTTTATTAGTGGTGCCTGCCTCCTGTCTAGTGATTAACTGCTTTATTTCAATCTAAGGGGCTGCTTTATCACCATTTACCCACACAAAACCATTGCAACAATGAAATACTGTAGTTGTATCAATGTATTAATATGAATATCTGCCTAATTTACGTTGACCTTTTGCTTGGGAAAAGGAAATAATCAGAGCTTCAACAGACAGTAAAAGAAAATCACACTTAACAGTGCCTAACAGCATCTCTGGCTTGAAGCATCTTCCAGCATTTATTCAGAGACATTGAAGGATGCTCACAGACAAGGCTGTACGTTCCTGTTACCTTCTTCCTGACAACAATTACAGAAATGTCAATCAAACAGAATCGCAAAGATGCACTATCTGAAGGGGGCCTACAAGGATGCCAGAGAGGTACTGTAGTGATAGAACAAGGGGTGATGGGTTCAAACTTAAACAGGGGAAGTTCCGGTTAGATCTCAGGAAGAAGTTCTTCCCTGTGAGGGTGCTGAGGCGCTGGCACAGGGTGCCCGGGGACGCTGTGGCTGCCCCAGCCCTGGCAGTGTTCAAGGCCAGCTTGGACACAGGGGCTTGGAGCAACCTGCTCTAGTGGAAGGTGTCCCTGCCCACAGCAGGCAGTTGGTACTAGATGATCTTAAGGTCCTTTCCAACCCAAACCATTCTATGATTTTATGTGCAAAGACATTTCCAAGGATCACTGCAAGTCAACCTTTTTAACATCTTTTGGGGCTGAAATTTGGCAGCAAGTATTTCAACTTCTGCTTAGTGATCCATACAGCCATGAGCAGGGAAGGCTACAAAAGTGCCAAATGACATCAGCTCGTCTTAAGACCCCAAATTTTAGGCACTCTCCAAACAAAATTTCCCTTGTCCCATCTTCAGCCAATAATTTGAAAGATGTGCAGCATCTGCAGCTTCTATTGATGCTAAAACTAAGCCCGGGCTCGGTGAGGAGGGGGATCTTTCTTGGGGTCATCCAAACCAGCTGGCATTGGTAGAGGGACAAATACCTTCCTTCATTTTCTGTTTGTAGCTCTCTCCATAGCTTGTATATGCAACTGTTGTCTTCTGTGCTCCAAGAAGGAATACTTACAACAAGCCACCACCACACATATTCTGGGATATATAGATATAAAATTTAAAAACAATCATCTCTTCATATTCTAATGGGAAAATAACGAAGGGAAAAACCAACAAGTTACTGGTGAATGTCAAGTGGATCAAGTATCTTTGTTTTACCACTGAGCTCACAGTTGGCAAAGCATGTGGGCAGCTTTGGACATGAACGTCAAGTAGGATGTTCTGGGCGAAGAGGAGGCAGAAAGTATTTAGCAATTGTCAACTGATCACCTTATTGCAAGCATTAAGTGACGCACTGAAACTTAACGGAGGGGAGATACAGCTATTGCTATGAAATAAAAGCACTGTTGCTGACTGTGAGCTGAATCTCTTCAGGAGGTCACAGAAGCACCTCCAGAGTATTTTCACAGATACTTCTATCATAGATAAGAACTTGACTGCTGATCTGGCACTAGATTCTCCTTTTTCTTTACTCATTATTGAATCCACCAGATGAAAACATGCTGGTGTACATCTTTTTTTCCTCCTGTGACCAAAAATTTAACTGCATCCATCCCGACTGTGCTCACAAGTACTCTTGGCACAAACTGCACCATCTACATGATCATGAATGGCATTTCTAGGGATTAAATTTCAAATCCGTGGTCTTTACCTTCCTCCCAAGCCTTCATCTGACTTTGGGACTTGAATGCTTTCATGCTTAACCCCACCCTTCATAGAGCTGCCCAGCAGAATTCTTTAAAATATGCCCAAAATGTGTCTTCCTCTTCTGTTCCTTTTGTAGTTTATTTTTCAGACTGGAAAAAAAAGGGCTGGATCATTTTTGTTAGAATTTCTGAGCATTAAATACTGCCCTTAAATGATCTTCCAGTGTCAATATACGAAGGGCAAAATCCTGGCTTCAGGGGAGTTATGCCTTTGATTGTGGTGAGATCAGTTTTTTCTTTTCCTTAGTCTTCATATCCCCTCACAGAGTGTGTAGTCATAAGGAGAGGGAAGATCTGGCTGTATGTTTGTGCAGAATTGTTCAAACGTACACCACTTAGCAAGTAAGTTTTGTTCAACAATTTCTGCCACTCTCTGAATTACTTTATTCCCAACTAAGACATGAAGACCCAAGAAAAAGAAAGATTTTCATGTAAGAATGCATCACTGCCTGATAGAAAAAGTCTCCTGTACGTATGTAAACAATGTGCATGAGGGATTTTTACTCTGTTGGTAGTATTTCCAGGTACTTTATCTTTTGATATTCCAAGCTAAAAACTAGAGCAACTTCATACACTTAAGCTGGAGGTGAATCATAGAATCCCAGACTGGTTTGGGTTGGAAGGGACCTTAACGCTCATCCAGTTCCAAAACCCTGCCATGGGCACAGACGCCTTCCACTAGAGCAGGTTGCTCCAAGCCCTGTTCAACCTGGCCAGAGGATGGGGCAGCCACATGAAACATTACTTCTAATGAAGTGTCAATCAGTGCAGAGCCTTGGCTGGTCCTTGGGAGTCGGTGGGAGCTCACCAGCCTGGCTGGCAAGAGGGAACCCCTCTGGATGGCATCTGCCAACCAATCACAGCCCAGCAGCCCTCATGGGGATGGATACACAATTCACCCTGGCCTTTTTTGTCCATGATGGTTTTGCTGCTGGCCCCACAATGTGCAGTTTTAGCTAGTCCCTTCAGTTCTGCTGGTATTCACAGATGTCAGCGAGTGCCCAGCAGAAGAGGATTTAACCCACATACCCTAAGACAGGCTGAATCACCTCCCACAGCTGCCAGCTCTGGGGGGAAACCAAATGATGAGTTTGGACTAGTTTCTTAACTTTCACATTTCTAAAGTGAGGGGAGATGAATCCCACCCTTTTTATCCTTCTGTACCTAAACTGGAAAGGGATACAAACAAAACATGCTCTGGGAGGGAGGGGTGTGAGCAAAGAGCTGGCTTGGAAGGCATGGCACCTGGGGATTGTTCCTGGCTCTGCCACCACCTCCTTCAACGCGCTGTGCTCTCATGGTGCCTAAACATTATGTAAATGGAATAATGAGAATTGTCTTGCCTATTTGGATTATAAGGTCTTCGCTGGAAGGGTATGTACAACATGTACCTTGCATGTTCTGAGTTTTACTATAAGACAAAAAAAAAAAAAAATACACTTAAGGAAACGATTTCATGCCTGTGGGAATTGGAAGGATAGAACAGCTGAAGAACAGAAGGTGTTTAATAAAAAATGACAAAGTCTTGTCCTAAATCAGCAGCTCACAAAGAGCTGGCAAAAGGAAAAGAAACAAAGCCTGTCACCAGTCCACCATTCGCCCTGTCGCTCTGTCCACAGCCCAACATCCACTAGCTGTATAATGAGCAATCCCACTGCTCTTTCAAGTCCACAATCCCATTCGTAGCTATTAATTTGTTTTTTCATTAAGATCTTTGTTGGTTTGGGCTTCTCAGTTTCTGAAAGAAATGATGAGTAAAACCCACGTCAGAGCAGTATGTGTGAGGAGTATGAATGAGGCACCTGACACTGGAAGAACTGAGACAACCCGCTGACCCAAAGATGCACTATGGACAGCAAGGACCATGTGTCTGCTGCACGTGTCCTTCCACCAGATAACTGTGATTTTAAAGTCTTTAAAACCAGTGACTGATGCCTGTAAAAGCAGCTGCAATGGGAAAATGGTTTAAATTAAACAGTGAGCCAACCTAAATTTCTCTTTGTCAGAAGGGAAAGGGATGAAGCCGAGCTATCTGAGAGCAGCCTTTGGGATTACTGGATGGAAAACAAAGCACTTGCAGGTGCCTGAATGAAGGATATTATGCACTGTGCTGACTTATCATACCACATGAACTACAGGGATGTGGCTCAGACGCTTCTCGAGCCATCTCAAGTTTAACTGGGCTGGGCCCATCCCTTTCATCTTCTGAACAAACTCTAGCTAAGAGTTTCATTCCTTACTAGACATGACTTACACCCTGAGGAAAAAAGGACGGATCCTGTCTGTTCCATTTGAGCTTGCTCATAAGCGGTACTTCAGTCAATCGGATGCCTCTGGCTGTGCTGGGATAGAGCCTGGCTCTGGAAACAGGTGTGGGAAGGAAGAGTATGAGTAAAAAAAGGGATTGGAAATATGGAAAGAAAAAGGATTCAAGGCAGAAGTTCAGCCTCCATGAATCATGCCATGGAGAAGGGGAGAACACACACATTCCGTAAAAAGAAACCTGATGTGGTATGTAACCTAAGATTTCAGGAACATCGTCATAGTTGGCCATTTTATTAGGATCAGTGTTTCCCAAACAGATTTCCCACATGTGGAAAACACAGGCCTTTTTTCAACACCAGCCAAATGGGTAGAGGTGACTGCTCTGAGACTCCTCTCAGAGACAACCAGCAGACCCAAGGTCTTCTCTCTGTTATTGTCTCAGCTGCTGCAAACTAAATTGCCCAGTTGATGTCTATGGTTTTACGAACTACTTGTGTTCCCAACCCAGCCTGAGATCTCAAGGCCAGGCTCTTTGTTTGCTTATTATTCTCCTCTATTCCCATGTAAGCCCTACCCATATCCTTCACTAGAGATTCTGCTACTGCACATGAGAGCAGCATTTTGATTTTGGAGTTTTATTGCATCTGAAGGGGTAAAACCAGCAAAAACCCACTTCTGCCAATAGCCTCAGCAATAGGAAAAGCAGGACACAAACCACAATGAAGGCTGAGAAAACTCCTGTTCTCCATTGTCATTCTGCTGACTGTAACTATACTGCAAGCAAACATTTAGTGGAGCAACCTAAAGATCATGCAACTTTCTACTTTTCTCCTCTACCTTTGGCCTACACCCATATTCGTGTATAAACCACTGCACTTCCCACATTTTGCTTGTCTTGATCTCTGTGCTGCTACTGAACCGATGTCTGACAACCTCTGGTTACCCTCCACTGAGTCATCACCGTGTTCTCTGGGCTGCTCAGAAACTGGGTGGGATATTGTTTAACTTGGAACTAAATAACACAAACATTTTGTAGAGAAATTGGGCTACGTCCACTTCTGCTTCTGTTCTGCATTTCCACAGGAGCTCAACAGTTAATTTTTATAGCAAGCATGAATTCTGCCCCGGGTTTCCAAGACCCAGGACCAATGGTTACACATTCTCTGTCCACGTCTGATAAAAGAGAACTAAGATTTATTACAGCTCATTGCTGGAGAACCCAACTTTTCAGCTGTGACTTCCCAAGTTTGCTCTTCAGTCAGTCCACAAGCCAACCTGCACGGGAATTACAGTTGTGGGGGCTGCAGACATTTGGAGTAGTCCAGTGGGAGCAAGTCAGTGCTGGCATGAAAGTCACCATCTAGCCTGCTACTTAATCGATCACATATTTCATAGAATCATAGAACAGACTGGGTTGGAAAGGACCTTAAGATCATCTAGCTCCAACCCCCCTGGCTACTTGTTTTCTTTAGTTATTTTATGAAGGACGAAAAAGATCTGAGTGCAATTTTGTACTAGTCAGTGATCCTATTCTCTTGTCATCAGCCCCTTTTCCACGCTGCTGCTATTTTGTAACAGGGAAGGAGAATGGTTTGTAGATCTATCTTCACTCATAAACTGACATCTCAGTTTGGTTCTTTCTAGGGGAAATTAAATCCAGGGACCATATTCCGGGTATCTTCGACATCCTGGATTGTTAGAGATGGAGTTTTGATTTTGCTTTGTCTTTTAACAACCGATGGCTTTAACAAAGGCTGTGCTGTTCAAAGGGGACATCTCTGCTGGTGATGTGCCTGGCCAGAGCCTATGGTGCCAAGGGACCACAAAGTACAACCCGACAAATGGAGCCAGCGTGCACCAAGGAGAGAGTCAGAGTGAGCAAACCCTCAACAGAAAGATGACTGCTTAAAATCTGTTTCCATTTGCTGCTCTAATGCTAATTAAGCTCTCTGCATATTTGGAAAGCTGCTGCCACAAGATTTGTGGAATTTCTTAGAGATAGTAAGGAAGATGTGGGCAGTATTTGTCTACTAAGATGATCTGCTAGAAATTCATCACAATATTTAGACTGGATTATAAACCAAAACTGCAATTCCCACAAAATACTGTATTACTTAGAATAACATTTCCTGTGCCAGTCAAAAACCAGCCATACATTATAAATATGCATTATGCAGATCAGCGAGCAGTACTGTTTAAGTGCAAATGCAGGGGAGTTCCATTGAGGAAAAACAAGGTTACATTCTGCTTTGGGAGGATCAATCTGTAGCAAGTATCCTGAGGTTTTTCTTTTTTATCTCAATGTTTTTCCACTCATTATTTCCTTCTCTTTGAATGAAAGCGAGTTGACAAATTGGCCTGCTCGTATCCAAACCACATGCTGCTTGACTTCATGGCACTTGTGGTTTTAGAGGATTCATTGTTTGCAAAGAGAATATCTTTTGCCGGGAAGATCAAGACTTCTGATGCAATCCCATGAAACCCACAAACCACCTCCCTGTTCAAAACTTCAGGGTTGGGGTATTTTTCCTCTTTCTGCTGAATTCTTGGCAAATGTTTCAGATCACAGGCCATGACTAGAGTCCTGAAGAAATCTGACAAATTTGGTTGGCAAAACCTCTGGAGATTGTTGTGCTTAATGTGCAGAACGCTCCTTTCAGATCCCTCGCTACTGTGGAAAATGGCTTTCCTCTTCCTTGATGTCCCCACCCCTCTCACCAGGGATACATTTATAGGGAATGAAAATAGATGTGTGCCTGGAATATCTGAGGACTCCAAGAATAATTCTTACCACCTGTATCAAGTACATTCCTCTGTAGATCATTTAAAAGTCAAAGAGGCACCTAATTACCTTTCCAACATGCCAAACTGAGATTAAAATTCAACAAGTATATTATAACCGAAAGTGCTGGCTGCAGCTGCTCTGTAATGAATAAGCTCCATCTTGATGTACAGGGGCCGAGACCCCACCGATGGCAAAGGATGCCACCCTGGTGCACCTGAGCAATAGAAGTGGTCTTTGTGTCAAGGTACCAGATCTGGGACAACTTTAGATCCCAAAACTGTGTAGCACACCCTACAGCATCCCTGGCCTTTGGGTGGCACCTCACTTCTGAGTGGAAACCTTGACGTATAGAACAGAGTTTTGCTTTTAATTGGTGCCTGTAATCAGCAGCCAGCAGTGTGCAGACAGACAAAAGCAGTGATTTCACACCATAATCTATGTCCTGAAGACAAATATATATATATATATAATAGGCTGTATTTTGATTCCCTTTTGTTATTCTAGTACTGAAGGAGCTCATTTCTCAAGGCAGGTAGAAGAAATGAAGCCAGTATCGGTTAAGAAATCAGTCACATGCAATAGATAACAAATAACTACTGCCGGAGCGCACCCTTAATGAACAACTGCTCGCTCGGCGTGCATTTGCATACCCTCTCTTGATAAATGTCACCCCAGCAGTAAAGAGGAAAATCTGTTCACAAATTATTTGCTACACAGAGCCCAGAAATGATAAATCTGCATCTATAGTATTTTAAGAAATAAGCTGACACTATATAAACCCTCCCAAAGCCCCTCTTCTCTCAGCCAAAATGTTAATTTCCTAAACCTTACCTGATGTGTGCTGGAATAAACAGCATCAGAGTGTGGGTTCAGTGAATAAGCCCAGAATCATGGCATGTGAGAAAAAGCTCCTTCACAGCATGGCCTTGTTCCAGAACTACATATGGAAATTAATATCCTAATTAATAGGGGTTCACAAAGCACCAAATACTAAGGGCGGACAGAAAGAGCTGGAGGGCTTCTATATCCCGACACACGTGGGGCACAGAGATTGGCAAAGATGTGTTCGATGTACAAAAACATTTGGAATTTTTTTCCAGCCTTTCCGGGCCAATCCTCTGCATGAGGATTAAATGCAAGTGTCTCACTGCACTCAAAGCCAATTTACAACGACGTGATAAACCAGCTACCAAATCCACTCTGTCTCTCCATCTCCAGCATTCTTAGACGCTGATGAAGCACAGAAACTGAAGGGAAATAAACTGATAAATATGCCAGAAAATTCTTTTAAGGGCTCATAATTCAGATCTAGTGAAAAAAGTTCTTTTTTCTCCCTGTTTTCTAGTTTCCACCAAGAGGTACAACACCCAACAGGTTTGAACAAAGTCAGTTGTGTAACTCCTGAGGCAGGCAAATGCTGCCCTTCCACTGGGAACCCACCAAACAGGTTACAGAAGCTTCCAGTTTCTTATGTACCCCCATTCTGGTTGGGTTTCTACTTAAAAGGAGCAATGCCAGTTTTTGCTACAGGAGGATTTAGCTCAGGCAACTCCAAAATGACAGATAGAACACACTGTTTGGGGTTTTGGTTTGGTGTTTGATTCATCATAGGCTGACCATGGAAAATGTTGATCCTGTACTCTGAGGAAGCTATAGTTGTGAAAAAGAAATGTTATGGCTGCTCCCAGTAGTTAAACCAAAGAACCAGAACTATCCTTCAACAGCAGCTCTGGTATCCACCCAATAAAAATTGTATTAGACAAGCCAAAATCATGACTAACAAGAGACTGAACTCACAAACATGTCATATGTACAAATATTAATCCCACGGCACGATACGTCTTCCAAATGAAGCTGTGCTTGGACAAAGCCCCTCAGGGCAGGAAGGCTTTTGAGCAGTTGCCCGCTCAAGCTTTCCACCCAACACTTCAACCACTGCAAAGACAACACATAGCCATGCGTGGGGAAAGTGCTAAAAGGAAATGTGAGGTATAACAATCACAGCCCACTATTTACAAAACCTTTGTGAGAGAATGAGAGCTGTGAACACATAAAATACACCAGCCACCAGTAAGGCAAAGGAATGAGAACTGTGATCACACAGAAGTGTTTGAATCCTTGGCACCAAACCTGCATGAAGGAAATGTCCTTAGCCAAGGGCAGGAAAGCTGAGGGCAGAAATACTGAGCTCTGTGCCCTGCTGTCACTAAGCGTGAAACTCACCTCCACACCTTGGTCCTCAAGAGTCATGTCACACTAGAGCAGTATCTCATGAGATCTGAGGCAGGCAAGCATCAAAACATAGATTTTTTGCTGTGCTGGTGTTGCCATCTCTGGATTAGCGGTACCTTCTCTCCTGCTCAGTAGCTCAAACACACCAGGCTCATGGCAGGAGTTACTGAAACTCAAAGAACTTGGTTCCATAACTTACCAAGCTCAATTTTCTTTACACAATTTTCTATTGTCTTTGAGAGTTCAGCTACTTCCCAGACAGATCCCACAACATGCATTTTATTAAGCCTCTTTTCATGACAATTGCTTGGTGCTCATTACTCACTCATCAATCTTGAGCTGTCTATAGCTTGTCCTACGTCATAGAATAGAATCACAGAATCACAGAATAGTTAGGGTTGGAAAGGACCTTAAGATCATCTAGTTCCAACCCCCTTGCCATGCCACACACTAAACTATGTCACTCAAGGCTCTGTCCAGCCTGGCCCTGAACACCTCCAGGGTTGGAGCATTCACAACTTCCTTGGGCAACCTATTCCAGTGCCTCACCACCCTCACTGTGAAGCGATCATCAGTGTCCTTGTCTTCCGAAATCTAAACGTCTCTCCTGTGAGATGACAGGAATTTGTGGGTAGTTGAGCATCTTCCCTCTCTCTCAGAGCCCTTCAGAAAAGAAGGGTGCTAAAAGTTTGCATTTCATGGAGACCCTGGACATTTTTCTGGAGGAGAAACCCGTGGAAGCCTACTGCATATGCAGAAACCATGCGCCGTCTAGGAAGAGACTGCAGCTGGAGGACGGAAGAGCATAGCAGAAACCTATGTGTACACTCACCCTGTCTCAACACTCCTCTTCAGACTCTCCTGCTATCTATCTTCAGAAAAAGGACCACCAGACCATCTTTGGTCTGATGTAGAATGGCAGAAAGAACATGTTCTTACATAGCTAGGCTTCTTCACACGCTACTTAAGAGAGCTTGGCTATGCACAGGAAGTAGTTGTGAACCTGCCAGCCATCTTATCTAATGGATGAGGTACAGCAGCCATCAGGTCATCCAAAAATGCTACCAAGAGGCTTCTTCCCAGAAAACAGAATGGGAGTTGTTGGGCATTGAGCTACACCAGCCCCTGGGTGCCAACCAGCTGATAATCAGCAGACAGTGATGAGCCCACCTCACCACTGACAGACCCATCCGACTGAAGACAAGTGGTGACGGGGTAAAACAGTATGACAAAGCAGAACACAAACCCAATTGTCACAGCCTGCCATACACAAAGCAAGCAGAAATAAAGCATGTCAAGTTATACTGTCCTTACTACAGCACTCCTATTTTCAGTTTAAAACCGCTGCTTTTCAGAAAAGAGGTTTTACTGAGCTCACATAATATTATGCTGTAAAATGCCCAATTCACCTAAAACAAGTCTTGTAAGATTATTTTACACTGGAAGAAAATCTGGTTTAAACTTTAAACCCCTGAAAACTTGACATGTGTCATTACAATACATTGCACGATGGATACTTGAGCTAGTGACGGGTGAATTGCAGAAGACTGAAGCTTATCTGATGGATTTTTTACTCCAGGAATCAGGCTAAAACCACACGAGTGTCAGATTAATGAAATTTCTGGTACTTCCTTCTTCTAGTGGGTACAGCCCTTCCTGGGATCTCTAGTCCTGGTTTCATGAAGGATGCCAAAAAAGGGATTTCAAATGTGGAGTTGTCTAATGGTACCTTACCAAGCGACACCAAAAGCTTGGACAGAACGCTGAATGGTTTGATCAAGCCCACTTGCAACCCACAAGAACAGTGCAATGAAAAGCACCTGCAGAACACTTTGAACATGTGAGAGCTCTGACAAAATACATGGGCTGTGAACCCTGGTTCAACCCTTGTCAGCCAAGCAGAGCCTGTATTTAAGGCTCACAGGGTGATTACTGCATCCAGAAGAATTTCCCACTAATAATAAAATCTATTATATTTAACTATACTACTACTAATAATAATGTAGAACAATGATGGTAAGAATGATGCAGAAAGTATTTAGAATAAGAGCATCATATTAATTACCGAATAAAGCTAGGCTAAAACAGCTTTTAGGATGAAGGAATTTAATAAAACTTTTCCAATCCCAACTAAGTTCAGTTAAGATCTTTCAAGCTTAAACTGTATTAAGCTGGATGGGAGATTGTTTTACACCAAAACCACCTTCTTCAGGCCAGAGGAAGCCATAGAGATGCTGCGAGGGCTGGAACAGCTCTGCTCTGGAGCCAGGCTGAGAGAGCTGGGCTGGGTCAGCTGGAGAAGAGAAGGCTCCTGAAGGGGACACCTTAGAGCAGCTCCAGTGCCTAAAGGGTCTCCAGGAAACCTGGAGAGGGGCTTTGGACAAGGGCCTGGAGGGACAGGACAAGGGGAATGGCTTTAACCTGCCAGAGGGGAGATTGAGATGAGCTCTGAGGCAGAAGCTCTCCCCTGTGAGGGTGCTGAGGCGCTGGCACAGGGTGCCCAGAGAAGCTGTGGCTGCCCCAGCCCTGGCAGTGTTCAAGGCCAGCTTGGACACAGGGGCTTGGATGTGGCCCCTGCCTGGGGCAGGGAGTTGGAGCTGGAGGAGCTTTAAGGTCCTTTCAAGCCAAACCAGTCTGGGATTCTGCGATTTCTTTCTCAGTATGAATTCTGCAAAACGGTTCTTCACTTGGGAATGCTACTCTGGATGCACCAAGTGCTTCACGGCATTTACTTTCCTATATGTGGCTGGGCACTGCTGTGGATACAGCAGAGTTTCATGCCAGCTATTACACTGTCAATCCAAAATCAAACACTTTCAGTTCTTGTCCACAGACTGATGTACAACACTAAAATAACGCCTAGAACTCCGAAGCTTCCTCCATATGAAATGCTGTAACGTGTTTGCATTTGAAAGACATTCTCCTTCTAGAGCTCAAAACTGGCCAGGCCTAGGCCCTATCAAGCCACATTTCCTGACCCACTCAACCCTGATTATTGTGATGGCCCCACAGCACTCGGCAGCATTTCTGTAAGCAAATGCACTTAGCAGACCCTTTCATACTTCTTACTCTGAGGCTACAAATCTTCTTTACTTCAGTGTGAAAACTCAACAGGTCCAACATTCATGGATCAAAATTTCAGGCAAAGTCAGCGTATGAGGTAGAACTTAACTATTTTACCAGCTTCTGAGCAAAACAGGAGACAGAAACTATGGGGAGATGAAGGTGAAACTCTTTACAGCAGACAGAAGGACCCAATTTTCTTCTCCAACAACTTAACATAATAGTAACCATTATGCAACACAAAAATCTCAGAGAAACCAACATTTAGTAAGAAGAGTTACAGCTGAAGGGAGAGGGGGTGTGAAGGCATCAAAGGAACGAAACAGGGAAAAGCCATCTTTCCATGACATCTGAAGTCCTCCAGTTCTCACATTTCGTTCTCATGTTCCGTCTCCTCTCCATAGGCAGCTCTATTCCCATGTTCACTCAGTTACTTAATGTGCCACCACTCAGACTGTGCATTTATTCACTGGAAACAGAACAGGCTGTCACTCCTCCTCGCCAAGGATGCCAGCGGGCAGGGAGTGATATGAGTACTGTGCTGGGAACTCTGCTTCTGCTACCACAGCACTTGCCAGCTCCATCAACAGAGGTTTAAATATCACCACGTTAGTAAGGACATATGACATAAGATACAAAATCTCACTTCTCCTTGATTTGTCTTAAGCTCTTGCTTTTCATAATACTTCTTCCAATACCTTAAGAGGGCTGACAAGAAACCTGGAGAGGGGCTTTGGACAAGGGCCTGGAGGGACAGGACAAGGGGAATGGCTTTAACCTGCCAGAGGGGAGATAGAGATGAGCTCTGAGGCAGAAGGTGTTCCCTGTGAGGGTGCTGAGGCGCTGGCACAGGGTGCCCAGAGAAGCTGTGGCTGCACCAGCCCTGGCAGTGTTCAAGGCCAGCTTGGACACAGGGGCTTGGAGCAACCTGCTAGAGTGGAAGGTGTCCCTGCCCGTGGCAGGGGGTTGGAACCGGAGGAGCTTTAAGACCCCTTCAACACAAACCAGTCTGGGGTCCTATGATAAAAAAAGCTCCAGGTGACAGAGCCTACTTAGACTGGACTTCTCTTCCCCTGGAAGACCTGGCGCACCTTCTAGGAGGATAGTGCTCTGCATGCTCCCTGGCTGTAGAACAAAGAACAAGAACAAACTTCTTGTTTCTTTATTTTGTTTTTATGTTTATTTTGGGGGCTCAGTAAAACTGCCAGAGGAGATACAGAAAGCAGATTAGTGAGGGAGAAAGAAACGCTGGCAGCAGCATGTGCACATTGTGCAAGAGAATCTATAGTTGGAGATGGTTTGTAGCACAGACACCAAGCACCCTGTAAAACGTTTCATCTCTCCTAAGCACAGCTCCAATAGGCTTTGAAGTGTTGACATCACATCAAATAAAACGCACGGCAGTCCAAATCATCGCATTGGTTTTTCCCCCCTCTCCTCACTTTGATGGCTTCTACAAAGCATTTTATATGGTTGAATAAATTTGAGTAAGTCTTTACAAGTAAATCAAACCAAAATGGTTTAAAAAAAAAAAATTGGATGCTTGCTACTGGCCTCTTTTGAAAAAATAAAGTGTGTTTCCAAATATGCTGCCTACAAGCTGGTGTGATGCAGCCTGATTGGTAAACAGCAGCGAGGATGAATCCCTCTCAAATGCACTGTGATTTTTCCTCCTCAGACAATCACTGCTTCCCAAATTAACCACCAGTTTGTTGATGAACTGACAGCCTCTATGTAAAAATCAATTGTCTCCCCTGTCGCTTCCCTCCTGCCTTTTTGTGTGTGAGGTTTACAAAAATAAAATTTGTGAATTGAGATTAATTTCTAACGGGCTCCTTGGCCAGATCTCCCTCTATGTTGCAGCAGATGGACTTTTGTGTGAAATATTTTTCCTTAGTTGCTATAGAAACATGCCAACATATTTCTGCTGAAGTGATTTGCTGGAGAGCTGTTTGTTGTGTTGCCCAGCACTGACAGGAGTGAATCATTTTTAGTCTTCAGTCAAGGCTGATTAAAACCTGGTCTCTGGGTGTCTTACTGCTGTGAAGTGCTACTTACAGGAGGGACATACTGTTAAAGTCATTATGTCTGGGACATTTGAAGCATGCCCTGAAGTAAGCAGGCAGGTGGAAGGTTAAAGTTACAAGAATGACTAAAAGCTGAGAAAAAACCCAAGCCTTACACACAACTGCGTGTAACAAAAAGGCAGGAAAGTTATGATGACCTTTAAAAAAGGGATTTATAAGAGAACTGGTTCTAGAAGCCAACTGTGATGGAAAACAGCCCCCAAATGGTATTGATTATGCCGAAGAACAGGTCATGTGCCTTTTCAAAAGGCATTGTTTGAAGGAATGAACCATGTTCATCCATGGCAAGGACCCTGCAGTGAATGGCAGCAGGTCTGGTCCATGCGTGTCCCATACCAAAAGCACACAGCTCATGGGAATCCCACTGGAGATGTGCTTTTTACTCCAGCAGTGCCAAAATCCTTTGTTGTTCAGGCTACACCAAACTACACCAAACCTCAACATTCTCAAGCTGAAGATGCTGGAGGTAGATGGCTCGACCTAACTGTGCCCATGCTGCCTGCAGGGTCACAGCAAGCCCCTCCAGGTATCTGAGTGTCCCTGCCTGATGAGCCAGCCCCAGCCACAGTGGCAGTTGCCACATCTAGTTGGGCTTTCTGGTGTGTTTCCTTGTCCCCTTGTACCAGCCACAGCCTGTCCCCAGACCTGGGAGCTGGGAACCTAACGGAGAGTCAACACGTAGGTAACATGAATGATCAAAGCATCTGACCTGTGAATCTGTGTAACCTGGCAGAACAGGTACAGCCTCAGGCACTGCAGTGACAAAGCTTTGCCAGGGAGCTGACAAGCCCCCCAATTTCTAAGGAGGTGGCACCAGAGACCATTTCACCCATTCCTCCACCCTCCCGCTCTGTGCCTCAGTTCTTCTACTTGTAAACCTCAGCCGAAGACACTGGGATCTACTGATGAAGTCTTCTGCAAGAACCCTATCTAATGACACAGCAATTGGAGGCTCACAGCATGTCAGGAAGCTACATGAGAAGCAGCAAACCCTGAGATCAGACTGAGGAAGCAATACCCAGTTCCTTCGGAAGCAAACCTGCAGATATGTCCATGTTCTTAAAACTGCTTGTTAAACCTAGAGATAAATTACTCTGTTTTGAAAACAATATGATGCAACTGAATGTTAAAAAGCATGTTTCTTAATAAACTTTTCTCCACAGCTAGCTGCCAAGCCTCCCTCCTTTTGTTAGCTAGCCATCAGATCTGCTGCTCAGCATCAGCACTTGAGCCTAACAGTGGTGAGCCTTCAGAGGTGTTTAGAACGGGCTCTTCAACTGGTTTTTTTTTCTCCATTTTAACATTTTCCTAATTTCTGTCCCTATTTTTGAAGTACACTCCCACAGTGGCAGCTCTCCAACTCCTCTTACCTCCAAGTGAAGGGCAGGCTACCAGCTACCTTTATAGTTAAAGCCAATTCTGCTGCTTGGCCAGCTTGCAGGGGATCTTAGTCCATGGAATAGTTGATTCTCTGCCCATGGCAAGCACATGAGTCATCCCTCCAAGAAGTATAACCTCTGCTGTCCCTCACTGAGCAGTCTAGAAGGCCACCAGGTCCAAAAGGCTCTCTGGATATATCTAATGTTACTTCAGGATGCCCAAAGCTCCTGATGTAAATATAACTTGCAGGAGATGGAGGACCAGAGAAGTTGACTTAGTTTGGTTCTTAGTCCCATGAGTGTAATCCTGGAGTAAGACCATGGAGTGTAAACCTGGAGTAAGACCATAAAGTACATACTCTAGAGAAATGTAGCAGAAGCAGCAAGCACTACTCTAATCCAGGTTCACTGCCCAACTTGGAGCCCTCAATGAGTTACTTGGATATCCACCACCCAGTGCCCCACCCCAGCACATGCAAAGTCAACCCTCCACTCTCTGGGCTAATCAGGAAAGTACATTCTTACGCCTGCGGCCTAAGAATCTGGCTGTAGAGGACAATCTGTTATTTGATGTGTCCATCACTGCCCTGCTGAGCCTGCATGTCTAGAAGAAGATATATTCCTGTCAGCAGTAACTTCACCTCGCTGCAGAGTCTGCAAAACTAGAGAAGGGCTCCACACTTGGGGATTCAAGTTCCCTTTGTCTGGGGGAAGAGACAAGTTTTGGGATGTTTCACATTCATTAAATCTATTCTCCAGGTGCTTCTGAAATAGTAACAAGAAAGAAGTCAAAATTCCCTGCCAGCCATCATATGATCTCCATAGTTGTGGAGCATGACCTTTTCTGGAGGCTCCAATACTGGAAACTGTTATGCCTGTTCATTTGGACAGGTAGATAGTACTCCTGAACTCCATCAGACATCTTGCAGATTGATGGAAAACACTGCTCTGCTTTCTTTGGCACTGGGCAGGAGTTTAGAAGTATCCTTCAAGAATTAAAAAAAGAGAAAAGTTGGCCAAATGTCCTATTTGTGAAGAGAAATGAAGCTTCAAATGTTCTTCCTCAACAAAGACTCCCCCCCTGTTAGAGATGGGGACCAGGCAGACCCTTGGGCCAATCCACGATGGGATTCTCATGCTCCTGGGTTAAGTTTGCTACACATCAGTGTATCTCTTCCGTAAGTGTCAGGGAGAACTCCATTAATAAAAGAGCAGGTCTGTTTTCACGCTATTTGCCTTTTGGCACTGATGTCTACACGGTTGACTAAAGACAGATAAGGGGTGCGAACAAAGCACCAAGCTCCAAATTTCCTATGTATTTAATAGCAGATCATATGGAAGGGTTATAATGCTCCTGTCACAGAACACAAAGCATGGATTAGGTCTCACTGAAATTACCACAGGATTCAGCTTGCTTTTAAGGGCTCTGCTTGTTTCCTTCTGAGGAAGACAGAAAACACCACCAGAAATATTTGTTGCAAGCTCTAAGGTTTCTCTTTGGCCACAGCTGATAGTACATCTTGAGAAGTCAAGTCCTTCTTGATCCTTTTAACCTGTGCTGCTGGGATTTATCTACCATAGCTGCTGGATGTCATGAACTTCCAGGGAAGCAATAACAATTTCCATTTCCAGCCCCTAGGTGCATTGCCTTTTCCTAGCCAGTGCTATGAGAAAGGCAGAATGTTTTCCCATCTCCTTCATCCTTGTCAGTTCCTCCCTGACTCTCCGAAAACCCAAACCAAACAACCTCCCCCCCTCCTCCCCCGACTTATCAGACCTACAACAATGTGAAAACACATCACCTCCAGTGCAATTATCCGGTGGAAGAGGAAGGCACTCACCTATGCTAAAAGATGCAATACCCCAAGAAATTGTTTCAGTTCTGGGAAGCCTGCACTGAGAAGGAGCTCTTTTCCATGTTCCCCAAAGCCTTTTGCCTACTCTATGCAGCTCTTCCTCGCTAGGTTTCTGTGGAAGTGATCCGCCTCCTGAACCACTGTTCCACTGCCAAAGGAATGCCACCTCCTTAGACACAAGGTCTCTGTGAAGCAGCAATGACTGTTCTCTCGTCCAGGAATATTTCGGATGTAGGCAAGCAGGAAGCTTGCTTCTAGGCTGACTTTTTTCCACGAACACAAAAGTCAGAATCTTTCAAGACAAGAGAATACCATCTTTTTCCATGTTTGCGCCTATCATGGTAACACTTAGCTGTGAAAATGGCAGTGGAAATTAAATCTGAGAGAAATCCATAAACAACAATGACCTTATTCAGGGCAAAATTACATCAGTTTTGATGTGTTTTGGAGGTAACTTGGAGATTCTTTACACCTGTAATGTCTCAAAAGGTCAGTGATGGGTATGGGAACCCTGTCCCACCACAACACACCCAGCTGAGAAGTCTCCCTAGGCTGTGTATGAGAATTTGGTGACCAGCAGGAGGGAATCCCGACTGTGGTTTGGGTGGGAGACTCTGCTAATTGTTACAGTTTTCAAGATAACAGTGATGAAGAGGAACAGTGCAAGAGGGATATGGGAGTCTGGCAGAAGAGACATGAGGCTGGAAGTATCTGAACTTAGATTTAGAACAGATTGAGATTAGGAAGAAGTTCTTCCCTGTGAGGGTGGTGAGGCGCTGGCAATATCACAGCCCAGCAATAGCAAGGATGCTCTCCCCAGGGCTTTCAGTCAGCCTCTTGGAAGCAGAACCAGTGCTGGAATGCATCTAGCAGAGTAAAAAGATATTCTAAAAACTGCTGCTGAGAATGATACTCTTAAAAGTGCCAGCTTGCTCCGAGCCAACAGACCACCCTAGTGCGGCCACATAGGCAGGTAGACTGTTAGAAGCAAAACGTGCCGCAGTGACGCTTGCCCAGGTGTGTCACAAGCTGGGGAAGGAAGCAGAGCTGCCCCTCTGCAGTGCTGGCAGCTCCTCTCTGCTCCTGCTTGGGCACGCAGAGAGGCAGATGTGCACACTGGTGGACACATTTTAAAGTAAATGTTGTGGGGTTTGCTTTCACACGATGCAATTGCACACTGGTGGCTCTGAGTTGAGCAGTGCACGGCACTCAGCCACGTCTCTCCAACTGACTTTGATGCCATTAGATATAGGTTGTCACTACATCTCAGAGATGTCATCAAAATGAACACAGAATCATAAAATCATAGACTGTTTTTTAAGATGATCCAGTTCCAACCCCCTGCCATGGGCAGGGAAACCTCACACTAGACCATGTCACCCAAGGCTCTGTCCAACCTGGCCTTGAACACCGCCAGGGATGGAGCATTCACCATCTGACAGCCATGGCAAGAATTGCAAATATTATTCCCTCCCCTTCCATAATTCACACATGAATTTTTACTGTGCTTCTACTCCTATTGGGTTTCCTTTTATATTCACTTAAATGCTCATTTAAGGCATATTTCAGTTTCCTGCACTAATACTCACATGAAAAATGCTACATGAGATGCAACACCAGGTTCCACAAAACCCACTGCCAGACTCTGACACGGAGACAAACAATCCAGACAGGGATTTACCCAGAGCTCTCCCAACAAGAACCATGTACATGCAATTACATTGTGTGAAAGCAAAACCCACAACATTTATTTTAAGCTTTGCTCCAGCCAACACACCTTATGTTATTAGCCTCATTCTCCTGGATGCCTCTGGGGAAGATAGCTTACTTCTTTCTCTTTCTTTCCCAGTGCCTTCTTCCAGTTCTTTTGGTTATTGCAATTTTTCTTTATCCAGCCTAGGAGCAATGACCCTTCATTTGCATTAATCACAACTACCCAGCGCATGTGGAATTCCAAATGCAGTGTGAATCCAAGCAGCAGTCCTCTCAGGAAAACGTCTCCCACTGAGACATACAAAACGTGCTTCTATTCACCACGTGCTCGTATGGCATTAGCAGAATAGGCCCTGCTGGGTTACCAAACAGAGCTATGGATTCTATAGGTGACCCTCTCTGAGGCAGTTGGCTCTATGGGACACAGGGGAAGCTTCTAGCGGCTGCTCACAGAAGCCTCCCTCCTACCAAAACTTTGCCACACAAAGCCAACAGAGTACCTCAATCCTAAACATTCCAAGTCCTGTGCTGGAGCATCCCTTTGGGTGCAGAAGGGATACCTCCCTACCACCACATGACATCTGGTTCAGATGGATGGCTGATACACTAATGTTCCTATTGCCAGCTGGATCTGCTATTATACTGATAGGCCCTTAAATGAAAAGATAGTACAAATTGAGGTTTACACTGAACATGGAAGACAAGTCCTCAGCTCATGCAATTACCCATGGCTCACCTGACTCCACCTGAATGGCCTCCCCTCTTCAGCTGAAGACCTGCCCCATCACTCAGGAGTCCAAGCTGGTGTCATTCACTCTCCAAAGCCCAGTCAGCTGATGTAAATCATGCTTCCACTACAACTATTTCTATCAGCAGCAATCTTTGCCTTTAATTTAAATCTTTCATGCGTAAGTGTTTCCTTAAGTGTTACTGAAAACTGAACCCTCCAAGTGAACCAATGTGTCAAGAGATAAACTTGGAGCGAAAGTAGTAAAAAATCTGTTTTTTTAAACATATACCAGTTCAATATGTTGTATTTGTTAGGAGTCTCTGAACCAACAATCTCCCACTAGTTTACCAAGAGGAGTGAATTAAAGATGGTGATGATCCAAGTAGGCTTCCTTCAGCCTGCTCCTTAAAATTCCTCACTCCATCCTTGGAAATCTTAAATGAAATCTTATTTATGAGGTTCTGCAGTAAGAACACAGTCTGGGTGTAATAAATTACTAGCAGCAAGCTAATGTTTTAATTTTTTTCCAAACTCAGCATGCACTCCCTCCTGTTAACTCCCTCTTGTCTGCGCTGTCTGCAAGAGTGCTCCCCTCTAGCAGCCTCCTGCCTGCCAGCAGAAGATGCCAACAGCCAGAAGATGTGAGTCACAGCCCCAGGGGAGCAGCTCTCCTAAGTACACTGCAAAACCGACTTCATAGCGAGAAGGGTCAGAAAGCAGCCAGGGAGCAGG
>NW_009918871.1:125042-129080 GCF_000696875.1 Nestor notabilis
AAGCTGTTGGTAAATCATAGAATCATCAAATCACAGAATGGTTTGGGTTGGAAAGGACCCAAAGATCATCCAGTTCCAATCCCATGGGCAGGGACACTTCACACTTGACCATGTCACCCAAGGCTCTGTCCAACCTGGTCTTCAACACTGCCAGGGAGGGGGCAGCCACAGCTTCTCTGGGCACCCTGTGCCAGCGCCTCAGCACCCTCACAGGGAAGAGCTTCTGCCTCAGAGCTCATCTCAATCTCCCCTCTGGCAGGTTAAAGCCATTCCCCTTGGCCTGTCCCTACAGGCCCTTGTCCAAAGCCCCTCTCCAGTCCTTCCTGGAGCCCCTTTAGGCATTGGAGCTGCTCTAAGGTCTCCCCACAGCCTCCACCAGGCTGAACAAGCCCAGTGCTCTCAGCCTGAATCTGACATACAGGCAAAATGAGAAGGTAGTAAATACATCTATGGCCCAGAATTTGATGGGCATGGTGAATCTTGCTGCTGAAGAAGTTGGGTTTCTTGAAAGCAGCTCAGACTATGATCAGTTTATACAATAGGAACAAAGTGCCACCACCTATGTGCCAACACTTCACTGTCCCCAAAAGAATTAAGCCAGGTAAGGATCTGACAGCATAGCAAATCCTACGTTAATATTAAAATATTTTGCATTCAATACAAATACAAAGCTCTTGTTTGAGAAGCAACACAAAATTCAGGGCCATAAATAGTCATGCATCTAACACTGCAAAAGCATCCCTACTTCTCTAAGCAAAGTTCCCACTGAAGCCTTAGCACAAGCTGACAACCAAAGCTAATACTGTTTGGTTCAGTATCACTGCAAGAAGAACAAGTCACTACACTCAATGTGCCCAGCTGAGGGCTCCTGCCACTTCCAAACTCATTCTGACATTCATTATTCTGCCTTTTGTAAACTGTAAGTTCTGGAGCTGAGTCATGATTTTCTTCACTAAGTAGAAAGGGTTTTCAGATTAATGTTTTGACTATTTTAATATGGTGAGTATCCTACATGTATATAAACTATGATCCAGGTAAGAAACCCAGGAATCTTTCCAAACTCAAGCGTATTTCATATTTCATTTATTCAGTGTGGTTATGAAGTGGGATCCAATGGGAACTGTATGGGAAATGAATGCGGAGCACACACTCTGCACACACGTAATTAAGAAAACCCAGGACTGGAAAAGGACAAATCAGAAGTGTACATGTTCCTGTAATACAACTTTGTCTACAGACTACAAAGTTGCACAGTGAAATTCTCAAGGAGTCAGCTTAAATTCCTTAAGATTGTTAAAGCTTCCACATGGATGAGATGCTCTACAACACAACTGTACAACCGACTGCCTCTATAACACCCTTCTCTTCCCCCAAGGATGAGACTCTGAACTAACCCAAAACTGAATCATCTGTAACTGGCATAACTTTTAGCAGGAAAAGAATTGGATTCTATCACTTGAATTATGCAGATTAACTGGTAGAAGACATAAATGTGTCTTACATAGGACAACATACATAAAAGAAGGAGAGTTTACAGGTGAAAGCATCTGTCCTCACCAAGCCTGTTTCTTTGCCAGCAGAGTGAATGGCTGTAATGATACAATAGTTTGGGTTGGAAGGGACCTTCGAAGCTCATCCAGTTCCAACCCCCTTGCAATGATCAGGGACATATTCAACTAGATCAGGTTGCTCGGAATCATACCCAGCCTGGCCTTGAATGTTTGCAGGGATGGAGCATCCACCACCTCTCTGGGCAGCCTGTGCCAGTAATGCTGTGCTGGTACTGGTATGAGACTCAGAAGAGGAGAACCAAACCTCCTATTACCACAAAGTTTAAAGAAATTACTTCTTCCTTCAGAGAAAAAGGTACTTTTCTAGGTCGTCCCCTTTACTCAGACGTTGCCACAGCTCGGTTTGGTAAGTCAAAAATTCAAGTGTTTTTCTGTGAATATTTTGGATTAGCAGTCACAGAGAAAAATCAAAAAGATAAACACAGGACATGTACAACTCCTGCTTGTGCATTAGCTGAAAAAGAAAACAGAAGGAAGGAGACATCATTAGTAATACCTAAGAAGGAAATGGAAGCTGTAAGATTCAGCTTGGTAATGAACCAAGCTCCCCATCAGAGCTGCAGAAACAGACTTGGAGTCTCCAGAGAACAAGGGGACCCTGCCCGTAGAAGGGAAGGACAGCAGGATGCTCTTTACTTTCAGCACAACTCCCCTTGTCCTCGCGTGCAGTGTCAAGAAAAGCCATGGCTCAGAGGCAGATGGTGCCAACTGCTTTTCTCTAGGCATCTTGCCTAGAAATGCTTCATCCCTGCCAAGTCACCTCCTCAGCAGAATGTATTCCTCCAAAGGAAGTCAACTGTCTGAGGGCACACAGCTCTGCTTAGAGATGCTTCTTAAAAGCAGCCCCCACCCCAACACCTGATGTTCTCCTACATGGTGAAGATTCAGATGAGACATTAGGCAGAAGTTCTTCCCTGTGAGGGCGCTGAGGCGCTGGCACAGGGTGCCCAGAGAAGCTGTGGCTGCCCCATCCCTGGCAGTGTTGAAGGCCAGGTTGGACACAGGGGCTTGGAGCAACCTGCTCTAGTGGAAGGTGTCCCTGCTCGTGGCAGGGGGTTGGAACTGGAGGAGCTTTAAGGTCCCTACAACCCAAACCAGTCTCTGATCCTGTAATTCTATGATTCTGATATCCCATCTCTATCAACACAGCTTCGACCATCCAAGAAATCTTTGCTTAAATAGAACTGGTTTGCTCCCAGAGACCAAGAGCTTTTCTGGAAATAAATCTTTTCTCTTACACTGACTGGGAAACCACTGCAAAGGCTCTCCAGACATGGAATACCCTGAACCTGAAAACCTCACTGGATGGCATGAAGATAGTAGCATCTCCAAGCAGTAGCAGATGGAGGGGAAGAGTGCTGGGTCCTCCATGCAGCCAAGAGATATATGGGGTGAGCTGCAGCAATTCACATCTTCTGCAATAGTCTTCCCTAACAGGGCTCACTCTTGCACTTGTGGCTCAGTAGACCGTGGAAATTAATTCAAGCCATTTTTATTGGCCTGCTTGTTGCTACACAACATATCCATCCATTAGCGAGAGGAACATTGTAGTTCCTCTTATCCCCTTCCAAAGACATTTCAAATAGGTGGAGGTTTAAATACCACAAGTGAAAGCTACAGACATAAACTGCATATTTGTTTGTGTGAATCTGCACATGGCTAACCTTACAGAATGTAAACCAACCCCTAATAATGGGACCCAGATTGAAATGGAAACCAGCTCTCCACAATGAGATACAGATTCTCGTGGCTCAGAAGTCTGCAGTCAGCTACAATAAAAATCAAGAGCTACAGCCCAGCCAGCCCCCAAGCCTGCAGAAATATCAATTTTCCCTTTTCTTATTGTTAGCAGAACAGCTTGGCCGTGGCATGCTACCACACTACTAGTAAACACATGTTATGGTGAACACAGAACAGAGATCACCACCACCACCAGGAAAATGAGGGAAGAAATGACACAACCGACCGCCTCTGAAGAAAACAACTGCAGGACCACAAGGCAGCTCAAGCTGGAAATGTCACTGTGGTACTTGATGCTTTCTGCCACCCCCGACCCCAAACTCTGCGTGATGGGTGAAGCCAGAAGAAAAGCTGTGAAAAGGACACAAGGTTTCTGTTTTCTCTGAAAATGACTCCAGATCAACAGAGTATTTCTAAATTGCCAGACAAATATAACCATATATACAAGTATCAGGCTATGATCTTTCTGCCTTTTAACTACCACAAATAGTAACAAGATCATAGAATCACAGAATCCGAGAGTGGTTTGGGTTGGAAAGGACCTTAAAGCTCCAACCCCCTGCCACGGGCAGGCACACCTTCCACTAGAGCAGGTTGCTCCAAGCTCCTGGGTCCAACCTGGCCTTCAACACTGCCAGGGATGGGGCAGCCACAGCTTCTCTGGGCAACCTGTGCCAGCGCCTCAGCACCCTCACAGGGAAGAGCTTCTGCCTCAGCGCTCATCTCC
>NW_009918871.1:129215-129476 GCF_000696875.1 Nestor notabilis
TCTTCGCCAGGCTGACCCAGCCCAGCTCTCTCAGCCTGGCTCCAGAGCAGAGCTGCTCCAGCCCTCGCAGCATCTCTGTGGCCTCCCCTGGACTCGCTCCAACAGCTCCACATCCCTCTTGTGCTGTTGCCCCAGAGCTGGACACAGGATTGCAGATGCGTTAAGAAAATTAAACTAACACAGTGCTTCCATGGGATCCATCCACACAGGGGACCAGAAACTCTTGGCTATCCAAGCATTTGAGAGAGCCTGATGCTTCCT
>NW_009918871.1:129507-146964 GCF_000696875.1 Nestor notabilis
GGATTTCAGCTAAATGAACTCCTAAGCCCCATCATGGCACTGCTGTGAAGAAGCTCCAGGCTGCCAGAGGCCACAGCACTGTCATTACAGCTGATCCCATCACATCCCTCTCCTGCAGGATCACCTCCTTTCTCTCCACGTGTCTTGGGCCACTGGAAGCACTGAGAACAAACGCGACTGTGGGAGCAATGCAGAACCCACCATGCCATCAGTAACCCTGTACCCTACTTCTGTCTGCAACATCTGCACTGCACTTTGCTAACACTGCATCAAAGGAGAGCTTCCAAGTCTTGGTTAGACATATTTTAGGAAGGACTGTGTGTAAGACCACAGGCAAAAAGCAAGTACAGATCAGGAAGCACAAGGAACACCACGAATTACACTACTCACTGCCACAAGCTGTTGCACAATGCACTGCGTCTTCAGAGACAAGCAGAGAAGATCCCTACAGCGATCACAGTACGGATGGATCCAAGCTGGGCTGAGTAGATGCCATGCAATACCTCTACCATGGAGATGTTCAGGTTAGAAGTTCTTTACTGTGAGGGTGCTGAGGCACTGGCACAGGTTGCACAAAGAAGTGGTAAATGCTCCATCCCTGGCAGTGTTCAAGGCCAGGTTGGTCAGAGCCTTGGGCGACATGGTGTAGTGTGAGGTAAAAAGCAGGATAAGAATGAGAGAAGGGAAGATATCCCAAAGAGAAGGAGAGAACGTACTGTAATTTATCAGTAAGGTCATAGATAAGGCATGTAGATGTGGTGCTCAGGGACATGGTTTAGGGGTGGACTTGGCAGTGCTGGGTTAATGATTGGACTCAATGATCTTCAAGGTCTTTTCCAACCTGAATGATTCTGTGATTCAGAATCACAAGAAGGGGAGGGCAAAAGCAGCAAGTTGGAAATAGCCTGAGATGTTGCAGATAGAAGGTGAGGAAAGACATGCTTTGGGGGAAGAGCTACAGTCACTTTCAGTATGAGAATTAGAATTTTTCTTGATAAGTAAAACTTAGTTCTAAGGCATGCAAAGGTGGTAAAGTACAGGTGCTCTCATTTGGCACCTGAGGAGCAAGCAAGACAAGGGTACTTCATACACTAAGACAGAACCAAACGGAAGCATATAAAAGAAGGGCACATGATTTGTACTCCTGGTATTCTTTAGGAAGGTTTATTCTTACCTGCATGTTTCCAAGTTCTTTTGGATCTGTTTTAAATAGATGCCCTTGCACAAACTGAGTCAATGTCTTTATTTCTACAGCAAAAGAGAGGAAAATGTGTCCGAAAATCCTCTCTTCTCTGCCTGGGGGAAAAAACCCAATATTCCACAACTTGTCAAAGTTCTCAATAGTGGATGCACATGAGCAAAAATTTCTCAGCAATTTTAGCAACATCCTTATGGAATCTGGAAAACTGGTTCGAAGTAGTAGTTCACAAGAAGAATTGCTGGAGACAGCTTATAAAGCCAGCTCAAACAGAATCCCACTGCTGGCCTTGGCTGGACTGGCCCAGCTCTTACCTCGGGTCTGGACCATGCTGCCAGCAGCAATTTCCTCTGGAATGCCCACTCCATGGAAGGAACATCTGGTATGTCCATATGGGGCTGGACAACAAGTGCATTCGTTGGACATCCTGTAGCAGGGGAGGTTAACGCTAAGCTTTTAAGTGGGAACAAGGAGACTTTGAAGTTAACAGTCTATTAAGATGAAGGGGAAAAATTCACACCTCTTGGTGCTAATGTTTTAGTTGGGCTCCAGGCTGGGGAAGCAGCACTGGGGTGATTCACATTAAGAAGCCTACAGTAAAGCTGGCAAGCAAGAGTAGTAGGGAACTGAAACAAAATGAGTTTAAAAGCTGGAAAATAGAGCAAGATCTGCAGGAAAATGCTAAATCCATGAGATCCATACCCCTTTCATTACAGCAAAGCTGGATGTCCTCAGTCTCTATAAAGATTAAATAAAGCAGAGTGTTGTTCAGTGCACGATGTGAAGTTGATATAATGCACGCTATAAAGTGACTGTTGCAGTGTCTTAGCTGAGTGGGCTGTAGTAAGAAAGGCAGATGGCAACAGCTTGGCAAACGGGTTTTACTACTTACCAAATGGTATCTACTTGTCTGACCAGCTCAAGAAAACCCAACTTTTTTGTAGTTTGGCATCATTTTTTTCTCTCATTCCCTCTGCTGACAAAAATATTGCCCTGTCAGGGGAGGGGACACACTCCCATTGCACTGCGTACTCCCAGTTTTGACCCAAATCTCAGTCCTGAGACTTATGGAACCTGAGCTTATAGAAATCAATGAATCACACTAATTGAGCTTTCTGTTGTTTCAGGATGTATTTACAGAGGTTCTGAATCTTACAATAGTGCAATTGGACATTAGCATCAGTTCTGGATTCAAAAAAGCCTGATTTTCTCAGACCTTTGCAGGGATTTAGCTACAACTGTTTGGAATGGACTCACAGCACACACAATTCATGGTGTGAACAGAGAAGAAAGTGAGATGCAGTTTGTTGTAAGGATGGCTGCAGAACAGAGAAGACAGTTGGTAATCAACAGTGTGGCTGGTGCCTGAAACATGTATGGAGCAGGCCAGAAGAACAGGTATGAAAATACTAGAGCTATTAAGGGTAAAGAAAATGGATTACTGATTTAAAAAGAAACTATATTTGGCTTTAACACTCTTTGTGGTGTTAGTAAGTAACCCGGAATACTATACCCAAGACACCATCAATAATAGGCAGCATGAGAAGACAGTGTAAAACTCTCTCAGCTTAGCTACAGAGTTAAGTTGAACCTGCCCACCTTAAATTAAGTAAACATATGCATTTTCACAGTAATTTGTGATTTAAAATGTATGTTCTGCACACATTTACCATTTCAGAGAAACAAAAATTAGCATCCACATCGAATGCAGTGACAGGACAAAGGGGAATGGCTTTAACCTGACAGAGGGGAGATTGAGATGAGCTCTGAGGCAGAAGCTCTTCCCTGTGAGGGTGCTGAGGCGCTGGCACAGGGTGCCCAGAGAAGCTGTGGCTGCCCCATCCCTGGCAGTGTTCAAGGCCAGGTTGGACACAGCAGCTTGGAGCAACCTGCTCTAGTGGAAGGTGTCCCTGCCCGTGGCAGGGGTTGGAACTGGATGAGCTTTGAGGTCCCTTCCAACCCAAACCAGTCTGGGATCCTGCGAATACCTTTGCCTATGCTAAAGATCCTTTCCCAGTATTTTCATATTCTTCTGGCTACCACGAATAATGTCAAGAGCTGGGAAAATTATTTCTGGAACATGAACATTCTGCCCTTTCTCAACAAAGTCCCAATTTCTGAAACACCGCCTGTCACCAGCGATGGCCCAGTTTGGGAATGAGGAGACTGGTTGGCAAGGGCAGCCCCCAGCTATTTTCACCAGAGAAAAGGTTGTTAGTGTCTTGGGACAGACCAGCCAGGAGAAAGATCTTCATATAGAAGAGATCAATGTAATTTGTACAAGCGATGCTGTGTTAAGCTGAGTGTAGGACCAACTAAAACTGCAACCTTCTCCTACATGCCCCTTCCTTCCCTGAGGTCCATTTCAATACATGAAAAGCGTAAGAATTATTGAGACTTAGTTATTAGAGGTTAAGAAATGAGCAGAAAGCTACGTTTCTCTCAAGGAAAAAGGAAAAAAGAGAGAGGCTGTTTGTGAGCATAGGGTTAGGGAAAGCCTGGCAGAGCAGCCAGTGTCTCTAATGCCATAATGAAGATAAGCAGATGAAAAGGGCCACTGCGGATTGCCACTGCCTGCAGTTAAGTGCTGGGTTTGTAAAATAATGCCTTCTGATTCATTTTCTGGTTACATTATGGTTCTCCAGGCAATTATATTACCACAGAGGGTTTTAAACCAGATTCTTGAGTAAACAGACAAATTAGTTGAAAAACCCAAGCAATGCTCTTTATCATACAAGTTTTGATGAATATTATGATTGATAAAAGCCAATCCTTTGGCTTCCTACCCCTATGTCCATGCCCTTCAGACTTACAAAAGGCTTTGCATGCATGGATCCCAGACAGGATTTTTTATTTGCAACTATTCCCAGTACATTCACAGCTGCAGAACCCCTTAAATCAATAGGAAAAGGATTTTTTTTGCAGTGAAAATCAGGGAATGGGGGGTAAG
Organism: Nestor notabilis; assembly: GCF_000696875.1. Lineage (NCBI taxonomy): Eukaryota > Metazoa > Chordata > Aves > Psittaciformes > Psittacidae > Nestor > Nestor notabilis. The sequence goes on from NW_009918871.1 coordinate 133,656, forward strand.
GGAAGAAATGCAACTCTCAGCTTGCACAAGGATGTGCTTTGGTGGTGGGGAAGCTGGGTGAACCTTTCCCTGGGGGAAAGCCAGCTTGCTCCAAGGCCCGAGAGGTCTCGCTGGCTTTGCCTCCTGAGCAGCCCTGTGTCCATCCTGCTTCTCGTCTGGCTCTCTGTGAAGGAGCTTTTCCAGAAGGAGGAATGATCTCATCACTGCAATTCACTGTGTTTGAAGAACTTTCTCTCTGCTCTGATTAGGACGCTTAACCTGCATGGTCTTGCCCTGTGAGCAAGCCAGGACAAGGGATAAGACAAGGAATGCAGACTAAGGGAGGGATCTCAGCTGGTTTTTGTTTATCCTCAGGGCTGCCAAGAAAGAGGGCCTGGGCACCTGGAGATGGGCCAACCCATTGCCTCTGAGCCCTGAGCACCCGTATCTCTTTGGGGATCAAGTAGCTCCACCTCCTGGGGTGCACCCCACTGCCCTGTCTTGGTTATGGGTACCCCACTGGACAAGGAACTTGCCCTCACAAGTCCTACCCATGAAGAAATAAAAGCAAGCATGAGGCAGCTCATCCAGAGCTCCCACATAATGTATTAGCAGCACTTCCAGATCAAAGCATTTGGGTTTTGCACTGAAATACTGTTTTGCAGCTGGAAGTGTAGGCTTCCAGGGGTTTGTGTGGGGAAAGAGGAAACTGTAGAAGGCAGACATGCTTGGTGAAATCCTATCCTTGAGGCATGAGCGACCTATGCAGGCATTGCACATACATCCCCAGCACAACAGCCCCTTGCACTGCATCACTGCCTCACCATGGACCAGAGCTGGCAGGGATTGCTGCATCCTTTGCTCCCTGCGGCACTGTGTCAACACCATGTTGTAATCTACGCTGAGTTTTTGAGGTTATTTCTTCTATACACATTTTTCTTGTTAACTCCCAGAAGGAACATCTCGTTCTCCTTAAGAAAACTTTTTAGCATCTCATTCAGTAGATTTTATTGATGAAGCAGGGAAGTGCTGGTGCATGCTTCTACCTTTAACCCTCTGCTTAACAACCTGCTCTAGTGGAAGGTGTCCCTGCCTGTGGCAGGGGGTTGGAACTGGATGAGATTTAAGGTCCCTTCCAACTCAAATCATTCTGTGATTCTATCATCCTATGACAATAGGTGCTGCTGCCCTTTGGAGGGCCATAATTGCATGGATCTGGACCAAAGTCCTGAGGCCACGCAGTGCACAGCCAGCATAAATAATGGCATGAGAACGTTCTGCAGGATTTGGCCTGACAGTTTTGTCACAGAATCCCAGCCTGGTTTGGGTTGAAGGGACCTTAAAGCTCATCCAGTTCCAACCCTCTGCCATGGGCAGGGACACCTTCCACTAGAGCAGGTTGCTCCAAGCCCCTGGGTCCAACCTGGCCTTGAACACTGCCAGGCATGGGGCAGCCACAGCTTCTCTGGGCACCCTGCGCCAGCGCCTCAGCACCCTCACAGGGAAGAGCTTCTGCCTCAGAGCTCATCTCAATCTCCCCCCTATCAGTTAAAGCCATTCCCCCTTCACCTCTCCTCCCTGTGCCCAAGTGTCCAATCTCTCCAGCAGGCACCCGAGGGCCGTGGGATCAAAAGTAGACGAAGGCTCTGAGGCAGCTCTGCTGCTGCATGAACTGTACCCTCAAGGAAAACAACCAGAGGGAAAAAAATGATTTCTAGAGATTTCTGCAACAAGTGGTGTAAAGACAGAGGACAGTGAGCATACCGATTCAGATACAAGATGCTTATGTTCCTAGCAGGGACCATTCATTCAAGCCCTTCAAGAGGTTACTGCGTTCAAGCCAGGCGTTACGGAGTGGATAAAACAGATCCAAAGTGAAGACAGTGAAGAATGAGGGTGGAAGCATCTGGATGTTACCTCCTCATTTCTAAGTTGGCAGATGCTGTAGGCCACAGGTTAGTGTTTAGTTCCTGACACACAGCCCAGTCAGAGCTATCTGCAAGCTCAGATCAATTGTATTTTCAAACTATCTTTGATAAATGGCACATATTTCTTTATAAATCCTTTCATGCTTTGTATGGTAGTGAAGAAATATAGAGATATCTGTATTTGTGTAAATTACTACCACTGCTCCCCACTCCCCTGTAGCAATAACTCAAAATAACCTCCCAGTAAAACCAAGAATCTGGTTTTGTCGTTTGCCTCAAGGAGAGACGGGTGCAGGGATGAGGAAGTTGGAAACCTCCATGATGCTGTGAGCCAACAGTGTGGCTCACAGCACAAAACCTGCTCCAAAACTACACACACACATAGATCTGTTCTGCAGCCATTGCTCCTGGTAGTAAACAGTGATTACAACCTCAGCCCCAACCTCCCACTCAGGTGTCATGGTTGGTATCGATGGAGCCAGAGTCTCTGATGATGTGACACTTCCAGATCCATGTAACCCTTGTGCCTTTCACGGCCATGTATGCTTGCCCAGCCCGGCATACTGAAGGACCACCACGTACCCACGTGCTGTCACCCCATGCTGCATCACTGCTAGAAGAGGGGACATACTTGTGTAAGGTCAACAACTGGTCACCCACACAAAGGTCAGGCTGGTCACAGCAATTTGTTTGGACAATTCTGGAAAGCTTAAGTCTGATTCCCATCTTTACATAGAGCCCCTGGTGTAAAGATGGATTTCAAATAAACTCTTTAACACCGATGAAGGATTGTCTGGTCCAAACTCTAAGAAGTGGGGGAAACTGCAGTTTTCTGCAAAGGTTTTTGGTTTCAAGAGAATCACATCAACAGAGCTATGCCTCTCATGAGCACAAGAGCTGCCTCAACACTGATGAACTCAGCTACTGGTGATCCACAGGTCAAATAACTGACTCTAAACCACTGTAGAGACTAAAATCCTCAACAGAACTTGGAAAGTCTCCTTCACCTCTTCTGGCACCTTCAGCAAGTTACCTGCATCTCTGCATCTTCCCATACACCAGACAATGCTGGCTTCCATGAAGCAGTAATTTATTTTCTCTGCAATCTCATTTATGATTTTCCTCTCCTTTCAACCCCCTTCAGAATGGTTTCCAGCACCTTTAACAGCCTGGAAACTACTTGGCTGCCCTAGAGCCACCTCTGAGACAACAAGAACTTTCCATCAGCACATGGGGGACTCCCAGCTGTGTCCTGCTGCAGTGTCCCCAAATCAGAGGCTGTCTCATTGTCAACTGCCAATTTCCAAGTCAACGAATCACTGCCCCAAGTTCACTCCACCCTTTTACACAGCTACACTGCTGAACTTCCTAGCCAACATTTTAAACTGGATACATTCATCAGAAATACTGCAACAAAAATACTGATACAAAATTTCTGAAGGTTAAATTACAACTTGGAAATAATTTTTTGGTAACTATTGGTAATAATTGGGGTTTTTTTGTCTTAAGATTCTTGCCTTAAGAAGATAGATACTCTTCATCTTCTCATTACATGTTCCAAGTCTCTTATTGATGGTTTGCTATTACTGGGGGCTTGATAAGCAGCAGTAATCTCAATGCACCTGTAGGAAAAGTCAAGCAAAGGCACTGAGAATAACTCTTCCCATGTCTCAGTAGCATTCAAAGAAACTTAGAGTCAGCTCTCTGAGTTGCTAGCACAAAGTTCAGGATGCCTATATCAGGCATCCTCTATATAACAAATATATATATTAAAAATATATACATAACAAAGTTGGACTTTAATTCAAACACTGTGTCCACTTCAGCCAATATCACTACTGGTTTCCACTGCTTATCCAGAGAGAGAGTTTCTACCTCCGAAAAAGGATGAACCCAGCATCCAGGACTTGCCATCTTGTTTCTGCTGCTGGATGCAGCAGTCAGAACACTACTGCAATAAATACTGAGAAGATTTATAAACACAGACATTTATAAGGAGACATGACCTCAATGTCCTTCCAGTAGCTACACTACTGACCCTGTAAACACCCTGGACATTTTGCCTCATCTCTGTCAAATATTGGGAGGAGTAAAGAGAACAATAAGAAGGGTGGGTGAATCTTAGGGCAAGAAACCAAGGAAATACAGGCTGGTGTCTGCCTATATTTATTTTGCCACAGCACTGTCCTGCTAATAGCTGGACTTGACTGTTTCATCTCCTCAATTGCAGGTGGTGATGGGAATATATTCCAGAAAACTCAGTGTCTGAGCTTTGCTTAGACTAAGGTTGGGACAAAAATACTCAGTAGGATTTGTCCTTTTGGAGTTTTGAGCCTGTCTTGCATTAACATCTATCAGGGCAAATACCTGGTGCACAAAATAAAAGCCAAATTTGTTCAAGGAATTTGATATTCTGGCATCCAGGACCCCATCGTGACTAAGTTGCTTCCAGCACTGAAGTAACACAACAGATGATCCAAGTAGAATCATAGAGTAGTTTGGGTTGGAGGGGACCTTCAAAGATCTCCACTGAGTACTACTCTCATGGAGAAGTGGTCACTGCAATAGGACAAGCAACACACAGATTAGGGGTGAAAATGTAGAGGTTTGTTAGTAGTTTTTGTTGAAGTTTGAAGTTAGTGTTGGCTGATGGTTTCACTCAGGCTGTCAGGGGACTGCTGACACCTGGTTAATCTACTGGTTTCATTCAAAAACTAACCTCTCCCCCTCAAGACTGGTTACAAATGGAGACTTGTTTCTCATAAAACAATGCAATGGGTCTGACATTGTTTTTCTGATGGCTGATGGTTTGTGATAGTCCTCTACAAGCAAAGGCAGCAGCATGGGACTAACATTAGGGACTCCTCTTTCCTTGTTCTGGCCACGTCCTGACTCTCTTGATGGTTTCGAGCCCGTTAAATCCCCACAGCTTCTTTCAGAGAAGCAAATTCCAGGAAGTGTCTTTCTTCAATAAACATTTTTCTTTCTTTGTAGAGTCAATGATCCTTTCTCAGTTTAAGATTTTGTGACTTGTTCATAGCAGCCTTTCTCCCAAGCCAAAGCATTTTATCCCCCAAGGTTATATCTGAATCCTCAAACAACATGACAGAAAGAAGGCAGGAATTGCAGTCCCTCTGTCATTACTAGTCTGGCACAGTGACACTCAAGAGACCATTAACCAGCCCAGCCTTGTGCCTAGAAATCTAATCTAAGCACCTGGAATAATTTGGCACCCTTACCTACACTTTTCTGCCCTAAAACATTAAGTGCAGTGTGGAACCCGTCCTCGTGAAAGGAATGTACCTGACAGAGAGACGTGCTCTCAGCTGCACAAGGGAAAGGACACGTTATAGCAAGATAATCCAAACACCACTGAAATACTGCAGTCACAGAGCCTGGAATGATTCTCAGCTGCATTTTGGTGTACAAAGGGAGTGCAAAAATGATGTTTTTTGTCTCTTGTACCCACTCAAACACTCAGACTTCTCTTGTTTTCACAAGGGACCGCTTGAAGCCAACAGGGGACAGGGAAGAGACATACTGCAATCATCAGATATGAGTGAGACATTTTAATTGCTACTGGCTTCTGATACATCTGAGTTATTCATACGCACATAGTTTATTTTCGTTTGGCCCATACTTTTCTGGCACGCCAGCTGATGCCGAGGGTAAGCTGGGAGACATGAGGCCAGGGATTCATTGGCTTTAATGCACAAATGAAAGATGCTTTCAGTCAGCCGCAGCCTGGGTGCCAGGTTTTGTTTTTGCAGTGCTCTCACTTTGGGGTGGAGAGGCCTGGCCCTCTCCTTCCTCATACTTCCTTTGCTCTCACACAATCTTTGTGGAGCTGCAGAAAAGAATTTTCCCATAAATAAACAAAATATTGAGTTACACACCATGGAAGTGACGACAGAAGAGAGCCCCAAGTCATCTTCTTCATTTCTATGCGCAACGCAACGTGCCAACTCTCAGATAAAAGATGCATGAAAGAAAATTACATTGCTTCCAAGTGCACATAGTTTTGGACTAAAATCACCAAGTCGTCATTCCGCACGTGCTCGCGTGCGCGCTGGGGTGCAGGGTTCAGCCATCTGCCTGCCCAGCTCCCCCAGCACGCTCCTGCTGCCTTCCCGCTGCTCACAGCAGCCCTGCCGAGGGGGTTCAGCGTGCTCACAGATCCCTGCTTTTAACTCTCATGGCCTAGCAGGTGACTTACTGCTTTTAAGGGTCAGAAGGTAAAGCGCTAACTTGAGACCTGGTGCAGGAAACACCCGCACCCTGCTGCAATCACAGCTGCAGTTTTCCTGCCGTTTGCTGGACATCAGAACCTGGCTCTAGAAACTTTCATTGGGGATTCACTGCTGCAAAGGTCTTTGTAAAGCCCTTTTGCACAGGGGTGGTTTCACTGAATCACAGAATCGCAGGTTGGAAAGGACCTCCGGCATCATCTGGTCCAACCTTCCTAGGCAAAGCATGGCTTAGACTGGATACCCCAGCACTTTGACCAGCCCAATCTTGAAAGTGTCTGCTGTTGGGGAACCCACCACTTCCCTGGGGAGATGATTCCAATGGCTGATTGTTCTCAGTGTGAAAAATTTTCCTTGTGTCCAATGGGGGCGATCTACAACTAGGCTACTTCTCATTTGACAGCAGAATCACTTTATTGGTTAATTTTCCGGCTCACTACAGATACTATTCATGAGAAAGTGATTCCAAATATGCAGAACAGAGATACAACATGACCCTGGTGGATTCAGTGTTCTACACTTTCCTGCTTTGCTTTTGGGCTCTAACAGGATGGGGGACTCACATACAATTTAGCTGTTAGTGAGCATCCTAAAAGTGAACTTTTTTTGCAGTCAATAGTGTTCTTCACAAGCCTTTGTGGTGGGAGCACTGACTGAACGCTGCAGGGGTGCCTTGAGCCCAAGAAGGCAGTGGGCTGGGCCAGCACAGGACAATGTACCATCAATGTACACTGGAATGTCAGTCAGAAGGTCCAGTATGAATCCAGGCTGAGAAGGTAAATGGATACCTGGGACATGAAATAATTTTCAAGTATTCCCAGAGAGCCTCTGGAAAGGCAAAGGACTGAAGCTCTGCAACCTCAGGCCCAGTGCAGCATTTAAAACCCATGCCCTGCTTTCTGCCTAATTAAATCTCACTGTATTAGACCTAAAATCATAAATGGTACTGTAAAAGCTTTATAAAAGCTGCCATCATTAGGAAACTCTCACACTCATAGAATCCCAGACTGGTCTGGGTTGGAAGGGACCTTAAAGCTCATCCAATTCTAACCCCCTAGATTGAATTCACACTCTTCCCAAGGCCCTGCATAGAGATGAACTTTTGACCAATGAGAAACAAATACATGTGGTTTGTTATCCTCCATGTCCACCAGTAACTTGCTCCTTTATTAATTTTGGGTTCCAACTTGAGTTCAGTAATGTTTTACTCATGTTACCCCCTATATATCACAAATATATTGGCTGTGTCTCATCTCCAGATGACCACAGGAAGCCCCTGTGGTGGCATCAGTGGAGAGGACAGAGCCTGGAGGCTGATGCCCCGTCATGGCAAACTCAGTAACTGCTGCCAGCTTCAAGAGCTCAGTAGCCAGGCTGCAAAGGGCTTGGGGCTGAAGAAGTAGAGGAAAGGAAAAAAGAGTAAACCCCAACGTTTTTGTTATGATTTGTCCTAATGACTCTTGAGCTTTCAAGGTCTCGTTTTAGTTTTTCCACCATCTTTTTAAAACTTCCCTTTACAGCAGTGAAGAATGGGAAAATGCATGTTAGATTTGTTGATAAACACATGAATACAGGAAGTAGGGATTCAAGCTGTAATTTAATGCAATGGTGCTTACTGTACTTTGTGAAAATACTTCCTTTATAAATTGATATTAAAGCTATAGCACAATACGCTTGTTTTTAAGGACCCTTTACACAGTCAAGTATAAAAAATGGCTTAGTGTAAAGGAAGACCAGTTCCCTACTGTATTTTTTTGACTGATCTCTCCTGACAGCTATGGGGGAATCTCTGGGCCTAAGGGGACACATTCACAAGATTAAACAACAAAAGAGCTGGGCCAAAACAGGGACTAAAGAACTTGGCTTAGCAAGCTCTAGTGGTTTCAGTTGCACAGACACCCCAGAGAGTGGTAGAACTGTTTCAGAGGGTTAAAGGAATCATATACAGCAGTTACAGGACTCAACTGAGTCTGAGTTTCCTACCCAGGAGGTCTACTAGATACTGAAATGGTTTTCCCAAGTAAAAGGCATATGAGGCACCAGGGCGTGAGTTATTCAAAACTCAACAGGACCAGGCTCCGATGTGAGCATGGCACCAGGAATAGTTCTGTCAAGAGCCAAGAGAATGAATGACCCAGTAGGTCTCTTTTCACTACTATGGCTTCTGCATCTCACTGCTACATGACCATGTAAGCCCCTGTAAGCCTGTGTTCCAACCAGGCCTCCATCACTGCAGCAACACTACTGCCAACTGCATCATTGTGGGGTATTCTTCCTTTGTCTAGATTATTTAGTGGTGATCAAAGCCTGCAACTGCACACTGAGATACTGCAGCCCCAGCCAAACCAGAGAGAGGAAAGATAAAGTGACTTCTCATGCAATGTATTAAGTTGGGAAGCTTGAGAGAGAACCAAAGCCTTGTGAGATCGTGTCGAGCTCCTCAATCACCCAGCAAGTCACCTTCTCTGCACCAGCCCTCACCACCGGAAGAGCATCTGAGCCACACTCTCCAGTCCCCTAGCAAGGAGTCTGAATGCCACAAGCTTTAAGTAGTCACATCTACCCAGAGCTGCCAGCACATTTACTGTAAATACTGGCCTTTTAGTAGCAACACCTTTCCAGAAGTGTTTTTATTTTTATGAACCACGGGCTTCAGGACACTTCTCAATAGCTTTCCAATGGTGCTTTCTTCCACATACACAAATGTAAGTTATGACAACTCAATACACCATGTGTGTTAGATGTTCTGCAAGGAAATGGCCAGCATAGGATACACACAGTCCCAGAGGTTTCATGCTCTGACAACCTCTTGTTTCAGTTTCTCAGTGCCACAGGAGCCACCAACAGCGTTGAAGGGCCAGGGCAGCCTCCACTGGGCACCCACCAGTGCCCACCACCCACATGCTGTATAGAGCTGTCCTACTGCCACAGGGATGTCCAGCTAAACATGTGCAGCCAAAATATATGATAGCAAGATGTTTGTAGCTCCAAATCAACAGCAACTACCTCCCCATTGGAACAGAGAGCTGAGAATAATTAAAATGAGCTTGCAATAAGCGTACTTAGTGTGTTCAGACAGCATCATGGACCTGACCCTTATCACTGGCACCATTTGTTGATCATAGCTGGGTAGGTAACCAGGGTACTGCAGTCAAACTGACTTTCTTAAGGGCTTTTCAATGTTGAAACCAACCTTTGGGGTTTTTTAACACGGCAAAGTTCTAGAAGCTGTTAGGTCTTTCAGCAGAACACAAGTAACTGTTGGACAAAAAACGATAGGCAAATTCTTACACTTAAAAGAAAGCTGAAAACAAGATTAAATATATAATATACATACAATGTTTTTCCACCCACTCTTGGATGAAAGCTTCAAACTTTTCTAAGACTTCTTACCACACAGATACTCCATGTATCAACAAATAGGCTTGCTGACATCAAAGGGCTGTACAGATTTGAAACATCTCAGAACCCCTGGGTAATAATTACAGACCAAAAGCATTCACCCACGTTTACAGATAGGAAAATTAAGATATATAAGGCTATACACTTCCTCATTTACTATATCAAATAGAATTACAGGAGCAATGAATCTGGCTCAGAGAAGTTCAAATGATTTGCTTAAGGTCACAGAAGAAAGTCAAGAATGGAGCCAGAAGGCGAACTCAGGAGTTTCCAGTTCTATTTGTAATGCACTTGATCATACTGACTTTGTACTTTGTCAGAGGGGTAAATGCTCAGTGCTTCTGTTACTACTCAGAAAAACCTCCTGACATCTATTTCCTTTGAAAAAGCTGATACTACCACAGACCAGAAACCAAGCTCAGCAGCCCCACGGCCCCATCTGCTACAGGCCAGCTCATTCAGTGCTTGTGTTTAAATACAACTCCCTATCCTCTCAAAACTCAACACAGTTTCTCAGCATATGCATCAAGTCTTGGCACTTTCTTATTCAGAAACATGCCTTCACCAAAAACTACCTGCGAAAGAAGGTTTTTGGTGCAAAATGGTTCATAGTTAACAGTGTGGTGAAGTGCCACTCATTAAGAACATCAGCCCCATGCCTAGAAAATGAAGGTACCAGCCTTGACAGCTGTATTCCATGTCTGATGATGCCCTCATTACAAATGCTGAATAGCCAACCACTTTTTCCTGGCAATAAAACCTTGACACAAGCTTAGGAAATCTACTGTACTTGTGAGAAAAGTGAGGTAAGAATATGTTTCCATTTACTCTCAGAAAGAAAACAAAAACAAATGACCTGCTACTGAATGTCCTTTTTATTCAGGAAAATAAATCAGTGGCAGTCCTTCTAATTTATGTTTCTCTAACTTTTCCTTGAGATTATTTAGAAGAGAAAAAAATGGCTGTTTCTATAGTTAGCTGGGAGAACATGAAGGATTTTCTGGTCCTGTTTGTTCTTGTTAGGGGCCATAAACTTCTACTTCTTGCTGAGTTCCAGTCACTGCAAACCCTTCCACATTTCAATGATATTTCATAAATTAAATTTAAAAAGAATATAGCACAGTCTTAGTGACAACTCCACAGCAGAAAAGAAGGGGCAGGGAGTTAGCTTCATCTGGGCTTCTGACTCCTACTAAATTAATAGGCTGCAGTTTCCTTTTTCAATTAAGTCAATAGCAGAAGTATTTTTCCTGTCTTTAAGAGAAAAAAAAATTAAGGGAGACACAAAAAACTGAGAGAGAGGATAGGAACCCCCCCAAGCATATATCCATTTAGCTGCTGAGGTCTTGTGAAGAAGAATCACAGACTGAGAGCACATTCACAGGGTGTAAGGACCTTTCCAGAGGAAACTTTGGAGAGGGAGAGCCAAGGAGCAATGATGCTCCTGCAGGACATGGGGAAAGGAACCACAGTATCAGTCCAAATAAAGGAAGAGATCATATTGGTCAAGATAAAATAATGTTCCAAACAAATCAAGTAAAAGCAGTACAGAAAATTAAGGAGTTTCAGCATTACAGTTCCAGCTGATGGTATGATGTGACCCTCTCACTCACAGGGATCCCCTCCCACCGCGTACCAGCTCGAGCTGGGCTGGAAGACAACCACATGTTGTAAAACACAGACAAGTGCCAGTCCAAGCGACAGAGGAAATCCTGATCACACAAGCACTTCGGAAAGCAGGTAACTCAAGAGAGCAGGCAGGTAACAGCTCATTCCACTTCATGAAAGGCATTTTCCTGTTTGAGCCTGGAGAGGTGACCCTGGCCACCAGCAGGCAGGCAGAAGTGTGTGCTGCCTACTAGAGTCAGAGACATTATGTAATTATACTTGGTCCTAACATTGCTAACAGCAGTTTTCTCATGGCTTCAGGGCTCAGGTTCTGTGTTTTCATCAAGCCCATGGGATTTCCACTGCAGTGGCCCTACAGAGGTTAGCAGCAGCAGCCAGGCAGCTGCAGCAGCCGACAGTTGGGAACAGCAAGGCCGAGCCGGGACCAAAGCCTTCTTCGGACACTGGCGTCTCACCAACAGACTTGTCCCTTGTTCCAGTGTAATGGGAGACACAGCACAAGGCTTTAAGAGAACAAAATCCTGTTACTCACTGAGAGGACACATTTAAACACTCTGTGTTGCTGTAAAATTACTAGAAATGTGTAACTATTCCACTGTCGATGTAACTGGGTGCCCCATGCCTGAGAGACTGAGCTCCAGAACTCTGGTCTATTCTGTGCAAAAGCTTCCCAAACCCCCCCTTTTTCATATTCATATCTGTCCCTATACTATGGACATGATCTAATAATGTCTGAAGTCAGGAGAAACCTCAGGGACCAGCTACAGCCACTTCTTTTTGGCATTTTTCTACTGATAAAAGATAAAATCTTAGAAATAAAAATCAATCTTTCATTTAAACACTCATAGAATCCCAGACTGGTTTGGGTTGAAGGGACCTCAAAGCTCATCCAGTTCCAACCCCCTGCCATGGGCAGGGACACCTTCCACTAGAGCAGGTTGCTCCAAGCCCCTGTGTCCAACGTGGCCTTGAACACTGCCAGGGATGGGGCAGCCACAGCTTCTCTGGGCACCCTGTGCCAGCGCCTCAGCACCCTCACAGGGAAAAGCTTCTGCCTCAGAGCTCATCTCAGTCTCCCCTCTGGCAGGTTAAAGTTATTCCCCTTGTCCTGTCCCTACAGGCCCTTGTCCAAAGCCCCTCTCCAGGTTTCTTGTTGGCCCCTTTAGGCACTGGAAGCTGCTCTAATGTCTCCTTATTTATATCTAATGACCTGTTATTTATAATAGTAAGTATTATTATAATACGAATAAAATCCTTCTTTTCTAAACTGAGAGTATTTCATTAGAAATATCTGAAGTAGCAGAAAAAGCCCATTTACAACTATAAGCAAATCGGTTCATTTTAGTTTCAGGCTTGTGCCCTGACTTTCCTGCAGTGCCATGCAACAGCCCATTTCTGCTTCTTGGTGTCACGAATGTGAACTGAACCTCTGTAGTTCAACTGACTGGAGTGGGACTGAATCAGGCCCCAGCTGAAATTCAGCAGGGCAGAGTATGTATCTATGCACCACCATTTGACAAAGCTAGAAGGTTCTTTTCTAGTCGACAGGCCATGAGCCACGCTATTCCAGAGTCAGCAACTGCTCTGAAGAGAAACCCAACCTCAGTATTGAAGATAAGCTCCCAGGTGGCCTGTACAACCGTATCTTAAATATGCAAATGTAATTTTTTATCTGAAAATGTTAATTCAATTACAAAGCAACATTTTCCTTTATAAAAAAACATATCCTTAACAACCAAAAAAAACCAACCCTGCTTTCTTCTACATTTTTCATACAGGAGAAAAAATAATGTCATCAGTTCTATTTACCAGCTACACATGAGGGTTATAAATTGCCAGCATTCAGGGCAGAGCTGGATGAAGAGCTCCTGCACTAATGGGGAACTCGTGCGGGGGGAGGGGGCGGCTCCTCCCTTGCCTTCACTGGAGAGATGGTTTCCCAGCCCGAACTCCCAGCTCCCAGCCAGCCCCAATGTCTCAGTCACGAGCCTTGCTTCGCCTTTTAGGGAAAGCTAAGATGAAGTGGAGCCTTAGCTACAGAATCACATAGAATGGTCTGGGTTGGGAGGGACCTTAAAGTTCATCCAGCTCCAACTCCCTGCCACGGCGAGGACCAACTTCACC
>NW_009918871.1:147015-167508 GCF_000696875.1 Nestor notabilis
GCTTCTCTGGGCACCCTGTGCCAGAGCCTCAGCACCCTCACAGGGAGGAGCTTCTTCCTTGTATCTAACCTGAACTTCCCCTGCTTCAGTTTGAACCCATCACCCCTTGTCCTGTCACTACAGTCTCTGATAAAGGTCCCTCTCCAGCATCCTTGCAGCCCCCTTCAGACACTGGAAGCTGCTCTGAGGTCTCCACCCAGCTTCTCTTCTCCGGGCTGAACAGCCCCAACTTTCTCAGCCTGCCTTCATACAGCCAAGTGTGCCCCAGGAGCCCGTGCCATGGGCTGTCAGCTGGCCACCTACCCCACTGCTGGCTTCTCCAGGGGAACGGTGAGGCTGACTTCATCTGGTTTTGTACATGAGAACAGATGATCTGGAGGAAACAGTGGCTCTGAACCGTTTGGAGAGAGCATTAAGGAGCCCACAGTGGTGAAGGACAGTGTGAGACACCAGCTGTGATGGTGCACACAGTACTGTTTATGATCTTGCACCATTTACCTCTCCTTCCTTTCCTCACCTTTGTCTTCAGCCTGGTTTAGAGCAGAAAGCAAAGGAACACCCCGTCCCCCAGGCTCCTGACCTTTAAATGGAGCTCTCAGCAGCGTTCCCCCATCACAGCTCCGAGGAACTCTGCATTTCCGCTTTGCAGGGGGAGATGTGAAAAACAGAAAATATATGAAATGGAAAACACAACTGGTCAGAAAAGCCATTCTATAAATTATGGGCCTGGGCAACAGAGATATTTTTCTTTGGGAATCAGTCACTCGCGGTCTCCAGGCTACACTATGTGTAAGAAACAAAAAAGCCAAACAAAGAGCAAAGTGGAGGGTTTTTAAGCTGGCTCAGAATCGAGGAAAGGAAACTTAAAATGCAAGTGAAAGACCAAGAGCAACCAGCAACATCTTGGTATGAGACATGGCCACGAAAGGCAGCAGTCCTTGACCTGTGGGGACATGGAGGGACCTCTATTCCAATTCTACTGTCATGATAGAGAATATCTAACTACAACCCAGCTAACTCTCCTCCTTAAGCTATACTTCTGCTGATACTAATGTGTCATTGCTGTGAAGGAGACCATCTTCAGGCCTGCCAGCATTACCTCTACCACATGCTGGCCATCTCCACCTCCTGTAGCAGAGCCTCCACATCCCCATCACCACACACATAAATCAGCTGGAGTTTAAACCAAAATCAGCTTTGCATAGGGCCAAAAACTCGTAAGCTCTACCAACAGTTGGATGGGGCTTGGAGCAACCTGGTCTAGTAGAAGGTTGCTCTTCCCCTGCCTGTGGAAGGGGGTTGGAATTAGATGAACTTTAAATTCCTTTCCAACCCAAACGAGTCTGTGATTCTATGAACAGCAAAGCTTGTTCTTTTGCATATATCCTGCATCAATATTGCTAGAGAACTCTGGGTGGGAGGGAACTCATGGAGAGCTGCCTGGTGCCTCTGTAAGCATGGCACAGTCCCATAAACATAGCAGGCCTGGGATTTTCAAATAACTTTATGAGATATTCAATTTCCATGGGATTTTGGTGCTATCACGGTATGTAGCCCATCAGGCCTCTCTGAATCACTCAGCTTAGTATTTGGCTCCCGGAAATCATTCCATCACCTGAATCAACTGGCATATGTTTCGGAGCATCTCATGATACAAGCTACTCTTCAGCTTTTCTGCAGCAACTTGCTCATTCCTTTTGAACTACTGTCTACTGCACTGCCCAGAGGGGATCACAATGGCACAGGGATGAAGAAAATCAAACAGCAAAGTGCAGGTTGAGTCTGTGCTTCGTTTCTGTCTGTGCTGGGTTTCTGATGGGGATTAAGGTGGTTTGTCTCCAGGGCAGGAAGCAAAGAGTACATCTCATTTACAGCTGCTGGCACCAGCTGGCAGTGCTCTGCAATCAGTGATACCATCCTCCTCCTCTAACGTCCTCTCACTCTGGTTTATGCCATTCCACAAAGTCACCAGCATCAGGTCAGTAACAACCCAGCAAGTCAGATACCCACATGAAGACAGACTTCCCCACAGTACCACTTCTGAACAGCCACGAGCCTTGATTTAAAATCACTTTATGCTCATATGCACTGGTTTGGATATTTTTAATTCAAACTCATTCAACAAAGGTAAGAATTGACTTGACTTTTTTTTTTCTGTTTGAAAACAACTGCATAAATCTAAAGGGTTTCAAACACTCTGGACCTGACTCTATGTAACTATTGTTCTTCAAGCACAATGGTGAGAGCAAAAGCTTTGCAAGAGGGAAGTTAGACTGAGTTCTTAAACTGCCCTGAAGACACCCAGCACCTCAGCATCCAAGTGAGAGGAAAAACCTCCATCTCTTGATTTGCATCTAGAAATTCCTCTACAAGAAACTTACACCCTGGCCCTACTGCACTGGGAGCAACCACAGTGTGTCAGGTCAGAGGAACAGGACAGCTCTGAAGCAAGTCTTTCCACCATTCCCATTCGAGCTGCACTTGAGCTTGACTGTGCTGCCATGGGGCTTCCATGGCTATGAAGGTGGAAGCCCCATCCTAGGTGTGCACCAAATGTGCTCCAGGCCATAGCAGGCCATGAGAGACCACACCAGTGCCAGCCACATGCTTGCCAGGAAGGAAGCCGGATTAGTCCCAGCCTAACATTAACCCCCAAATACACTTCGTGGAGGTTCAGGGGCCTGAACATCAACTATCTTTATCTAGTGATGTGCTTCTGTTGCAGCACATCACCTGCAGACACAGCCACTGCTTCCTCTCTGATTACATGCCTCAAACCCAATACCTAAAGAGGCCGACAAGAAACCTGGAGAGGGGCTTTTGAGAAGGGTCTGTAGGGACAGGACAAGGAGAATGGCTTTAAGCGGCCAGAGGGGAGATTGAGATGAGCTCTGAGGCAGAAGCTCTTCCCTGTGAGGGTGCTGAGGCGCTGGCACAGGGTGCCCAGAGAAGCTGTGGCTGCCCCAGCCCTGGCAGTGTTCAAGGCCAGGTTGGACACAGGGGCTTGGAGCAACCTGCTCTAGTGGAAGGGGTCCCTGCCCGTACCAGGGGGGTGGAACTGGATGAGCTTTAAGGTCCCTTCCAACCCAAACCAGCCTGGGATTCTGCGATTACCTCTGCTACCAAGATCTGAGATCTTCCCTTGGCTCTCTGACAGCAGTCACCATGCAATCAGTTTGGGAGCACTGCTCAGCATCTGTGAGTAAATATTCCCTCCACAGCTGGAGTCCACCCTGCAGCTCAGCTGCAGCATCGCACCAGCTCCTTCCAAATGCTGCTCAGGGACTGCACTTTGGAAACACTCAACTTCACCCAAGTTTTCTGATAAAACCACTACAGGACAAAATGTTTAGTGGAAGACAATACTGCAATGGATTTGTGCACGGGGACAACTTCAGTCTCCACCAAAATAGCAAAGTTCCTGGTGGAGAGAAATTAATTCTAAACAATTTCTTGGTATTTTTTAAGTTAATTTCAAGATTTTTTTCATCAGACTTTATTTAATTCATCTGATTTCTATTTTCTCTGACAACAAGACAATTAGCTGAAGACAGACCTGACCTCTTGATGTGGTACTCCTGGCTTTTCCCTAGGAGAGCAATGCTCCTCAGCAAGGCTTGATACGGTATCACAGCCAGTTGAAAGTAACTAAATCTTGCTCATGTCAGGGACCTCCAGAAGCTGCAGACTGATGTCAGCTCAAAGGTGGACACCCTTGCATCAGTCAGAAACAATATTAATACAAACACTTCCTTCTCACTGCTGCCTCACTGCATCCATTTATAAGTAGGACATAAAGAAAGACCTGAGGCAGTAGACACTTCTGGTTGAGTTCTCTTCCCTGTGACACACTAGCTCCTCAGAAATCAATGCTGGCATGAAACTGGAGTAACACAGTAAAACTGGGGATCCCTCGAGTTGTATTTTGTGTCAGTTACCCCCCTGGAACCTCATTAACTTCACTGAAGCTGCAGAAACATAACATATTGCAGAATTTGGCCTTCTTTTATTTTTGCAAATGCATCTTTTCAAATTGCGCATCTGGAATTTAAGTTCCCTTCCAAATGCTGTGTGTGATTTGTTCTTGCCAGAGCAGCACACCTGGGACTAAGAAGGGGGTTTAGATAAGTGCCTTTCCATATGGCCCACTGATAAATGATTCATTCTGCACAGCTTAACTTTGAAAATAAATTCAGAATCGTTAAGATATTAAGATACCAGCTTCATATTTCACCTCATAATTGCACTTCACATATCACAGAAAGCTGCTGGGTTGTTTTCACTGCTGCTGTTTGCAGATGCAGGCTCTGGACCCGGAGTGGAGCTCCTGGGTATTGCATCACAGCCTCCCTGCTCTTTCCTCCCATTCCAACACACGTTTTGCTCTTCTTCAGAGGGTAATTGCTATGTGGATTAATACCAAAAAGCCAGACAAACCCTTTTCTTCTCATAACATTACAGATTCAGTATCCTCAGATGAAAAAATAGATAAACACCATTTTTAGGCTAATGCTCAATTAAATATGCTGATGTGATTAAAGAGCACTCAGGAGGAAAACAAGCTCAAAGCAAAACACTTCTTTGAGAGGCAAGAAGCCAGGTACTCCTCAGCCCACCCTTTTGGCACTCGTGGCATACTGGGCCTCTGTTTGCTACCCTGTGCTCAATGCAGGGTCAGCTTCATCCTCACAGCACTTCTGCCCACTAACTTCCAGTGTCACCACTGGCACACTACAGTCCTCTGCTGGAAGGGTGAAACGGGCCAGATTTCCCAGTCAAGATGAGAACATTATCCCGTTTCACCCTAATCCCAAGAAAGAGGTACCCCCCCAGCCCTGACAGGCTCAGGATTGAATGTACCTGTTAACACAGCGGGTGATGTTTGCATTTCCTTTTTAAGGCAATCAGAAGGGGAACCAGTAGACAAAGAGAGACACACAGGGGCAGGAACCTACATCTCATCCTAGTCCATCTCCTTCACTACCAGAACAGCCCACCCCAGGGACAGCACACGGTATACTACAGTTTAGGGAAAATAACACATCATGCAAACTTCCATGAAGATGACAACCACTGTGCTGCACCCCTGGAGCATACTAGAGCAGTACTGTGACAAGCACGACATGACAACAGGAGCACTACATCAGGTTCATAAAATCACAGAATTACAGAATCCCAGCTTGGAAGAGACCTCAAGGATCATCTGGTCCAACCTTTCTAGGCAAAGCATGACCTAGACTAGATGTCCCAGCCCCCTGTCCAGCTCAGCCTTAAACATGTCCAACGTTGGGGAATCCACCACTTCCCTGGGGAGATGATTCCAATGGCTGATTGTTCTCAGTGGGAAGAATTTTCCTCTCATGTCCAGTTGGAATCTCCCCCGGAATAACTTGTGTCCATCATCATCCCTTGTCTTACCCATGTGACTCCTTCTTGGTCTCACGAGACCACCTGGGTCTTTCCAGGCAGCATTTACCTCCTGTAGGCAGGAAAGAACACTGACAGACTCCTGGTACAGTTACAAGGGCCCTGGCGTAAACCTGCATAGTTCAGGTGACATCAGTGTATTTGTACTGGTTCACATTGGAAGATAAAGTTGTAGACAGAATGAAAAGCAAGCACAAAGCCCAGCAGACGCACTGAATCACTGCAGTGCAAAGTTTCTGCTTTCTCATCGGATTTAGGAGCCAGATGAGTGGAGTTTCCATATGGGAAGAAGAGCCAGTCTCCAAGTGCTTCCAAGTCTGTATGGACAGCAATTCCTCCCAAGGGTTTGGATTATTTATTTTTTTTTTATCTCTTTCAGCCATTAATTCTTTTCAGAACCAGTGAAATATTTCCTTTGGTCCTACCAGGCTGCAATACTTTTGCTTAAACACATCTTACGTGAAAACCACACTCAAAGCAACTGGGCACAGCTAGGAGCAAAAGGGAGGCCAGCTCCGGCTGCACATCTGGAAAATATTCCTCCTGGTAAGATCTGCTGGAGCAGGGAAGGGGCTCCCCAGGGAGCAAGAGGTGACCCTCAGCTGGCGGCGTCATCGTAGGCTGGATGAGGCCAGAGCCTGGAGGGAGCCGCGGAAGGAGCAGGAGCTATGTGATATAGTAGGTGCTGTCTCCAGCCTTGCTGGGGGATCAGGAAGCTGCCCACGGCATTTTTCTTGCCGAGTGCACAGGGACGTGTTGGGTTTCCCTGTGAAAAAGGATCATCTGAAGGAAGGTGACGTGCTGCACGCACCCTGGCTGGGGTGAGGAGAGCGCTGGGACACGGACAGCGCAGACAGTATAACCCCAAAACAGTGGCTCTGTGCTGGTGGTACCCACAATCCATGTCTGGAAAAAATGGCCATTTCATGCATATTCCAAGTGTTTACTGCAAACAAAATGCTAAATACTGTGTTCATCACAAACAAAAGCCCAGGGAAATAAAACTATGGCAAGGCAAAGTTTGATCTTGAGAGCTCCTTTCAGGGACAGGCAACTGAGAAATATGACTAGATCAGAAATCTACTTTCAATTCCAGGTGCAGTTTATAGATATTTAGGCACATGATATTTTGTTCTATATAAAAGCAATCCCAGGTGAGAGTTCATAGATGATATATCTAGAAAATACAAAAAACCCCACAAAAACCAAAAAACAACAACAAAAAAACCCACACACCAAAAAAAGCCTTGCTCTGTTCCAAAAAGCTGTCTTCCTTCCTAATTCTATCCATTTAAATTTATTGCTGCTAAAATTCCCAATGTCTGCCAAAATGTAAGAAAAGTTGCACAGAGACAAGTGTTACCAGCAGAACAGAGACGTGTTCCGAAAGAAGCTGGGAAAGAAATACTGATAAGGACAGATCCGTCATTTTCAGTGATTACAGCAATTCTGGGGAAGCATCTTTTGGAATTACCAGTAGTGAAACGGAAAAGAGAAGGCAAACCAAGAAAATCCCTGCTGCAAGAGAAGGGATCAGGAAAGTGGTCCATACGACTGCTACTCACTGCAGTAGTCATCTGAAATTGGACGCATGTGAAGCTGGTTGCTGTAACCCTGCACTGAAAGAGATCATAGAATCCCAGACTGGTTTGGGTTGGAAAGGACCTTGAAGCTCATCCAGTTCCAAACCCCTGCACAGGCAGGGACACCTTCCACTAGAGCAGGTTGCTCCAAGCCCCTGTGTCCAACATGGCCTTGAACACTGCCAGGGATGGGGCAGCCACAGCTTCTCCACAGAGGGGGGTGGGCCAGCCACAGCTTCTCTGGGCACCCTATGCCAGCGCCTCAGCACCCTCACAGGGAAGAATGTCTCTGTCCAGAAGAACTTTTCTCCTATTTCAACATTGAGAAGGAAACTGAGAAGGGAAATGCAGTGGGAAAGGGACATAACCCAGGTAAAGACACTAAAGGCTACCACTGCACCAGGCCACTAGCAGCAGTCACAACCACGTTCATTCTCTTGCCCCCTCTGCTCTTCTCAGGCACGCTGGTGTCAAACTGCCAGCTGGGACCTGTTCTGATAAACCTGGAAGTTATCTCCATGACTTCTACTCCTCTCTCCAGCTTGGCTGGAACCATCCAAATGGTTCAAAGGTCAATGGGAGAAGGGCAAAAAGGCTGAAGATAATTTGAAATGGTGGCTCATTTTCAAAACCAGAGAGCTCCTGCAACTCTGTAGTTTTTATTCACAAAAAAAAATCCAGTTGAAAGAAGCTAAAAATAATCAACTGTCAAATCCTGATACACAAAAAGCCAGATAAGTAACACACAGAAGATGGTTCTGCAAAGCTGGATCCCACCTGACCCCATGTATTATACGCAGACTGAAATTAGTTTCTCCATACCCTCTCTTCCATAGCTCGCTTTGCAGGGATTTTCAATCGCACAATTGAGTGAGAGCTCTGTAAAGTGCTATTTTCCTGCTGCCGCAGTTCCAGGAATAAAGGGGCATCCAAGCAGGTGAGGGAAAGACAGCCCAGCCAGAGGCCCCACGTGACCCCTTCCATGAGGATGCAGTATCCACTTCCAGGAAAGCCACGCTAACAGGAAATGCGGGGGTCAGAGAAATAGCTCTTGTAGAGAGGTCTTACACTAATACAGATGTGTCTGTATTTTTCCATTATATCGAGAGCTTTGCCGATATTTACTGCTTGGGGATTGTTTGTCTCACTGCTGTTGTCCTGCCAGCAGTGTGTACTTATGGTCAGAGCCTCTGTGGTCCATTGGCACGGCACTCTGGAGCTGGACCTAACTCTACTTCTGCACTTGGGCTCTGTACGCACCACATCATGTCCAATGCTGACGTGCATGGCTGGCTGGGAAGTGGATGCTCAAGCACATAGGTCTGAACCTACCCTGACATTGATCTTACTTCCACACAGCTTAGTCAGGGATGGAGGTAGTCCCAGATGCCCTGCAAGCCCTGTTCCTTAAGCTTTGCAGATCTCAGGACAAGGTAGCACAAGGGCATTGATAGGTTTGATGGAGATGAGGTATCCATGTAGTGATCCCTGTGCTCACATGCCAGAGAAAGGGAGACCCTCCAGAGCAGTAGGACCCTGCTGCAGGACCTGCTGGTCCCTGCAGGAGCTCAAGACTGGGCACCAGCATGAGCCAGAGCTGCTCTGAGGTCATGCACCGAAGTCTTTTCCCAACTGTTCCTCAGGGAATTCAGGAGATGTTTTGCCTTAGCTGCACACAGAGAGTAGGGTTTTCTCACTCAGAATCTATGAAATGTGCAGAAATGGAGTCAACAATGTTAGGAAGGGGCCAAGCTCGAAGGCCAGAGATCCCCAGTGGCCCTCAGATGTGTGAATCAGGGAAAAGCAGAAATGCATTGTAGCACGAAAGCAAAAACTCATTAATAAAAGTGACAGGAAAAGCTCTGAGACAAGGGAAGCGACCCAAGAGCAAAACCCATTAGAGTCAGAACAGCTTCCCCCACTCCTGGAATTGTATTGTAACCAGACTCATTAATATTCCTGGAAGGATACTTTAGGAAAAGTCCTTTGCTTCCAGGGGGGTGGACAAGATGTCCAACAGGTAATTTCCATCTCATTTCTGGGAGTCTTCTCCATTTACACTGAGGGAGAACTCAGATTTGTGTCTCAAAGGACTAAACATTTCACTTTACCTGGTGCCTCCCTGTGAGACATCAGATGGATGCTCAGCACAGCTGATCCCCAGGGAAATCCTTAATGTGAGAACATTGGAAGCTGATTCTGAGCATGACCAGTATTAATGTTTCTCAGTTTTTGATGAAATCTCTGTTCACAGATGGTCACTGCTTTCCCTTGGCCAGACTGACACAGCCACACTCAGGGCAGGACTTGCTGCCCAACAGCAATTGCAGGGAGCACACACGGAATAGAGTGTGCAGGGTGAGGCTGCAGGGACCCGAACCTGGCCCCAGCTGGCATCAAACCACACTTGGCCTTTTGTGTGGCATGTCCCAAGCCTCACAAGCCTGTCTGATGCTCTGACCTTCATCAATTCAGTTAGCTTTTACCTCCTGAAAGAAACCACACTGCAGCCCTGGGAATCAGGGGAATGAGGATTCTGCACAAGGCTAAGTGGAAGGATTACTCAAACTAACCCAAGGAAGAGCTCTCTAGAGCTTTACATTCAGAAGAGGTGAATACCAGGTTAAAACACACACATACTCGCAAAAGGTGAGGCAGAGCTCATGGCCATACACGATGTACCTCCACAGGGAAGATCTCAAGGCATCCAAGAGGAGCTGTGGTAGAAGTTGCTAATACCACACTGTGTTTCCCACTTGTTTATCTTTAAGAGAAGCACGTGAGCTACAGAACAGAACTGGGGTTTCAGCACTGAATTAAACACAACCAGTGCCTGGTTTCCTGGCAGAGTGGAGAAGGATGCAGCCTCTCTGGGTAGCACAGCTTTCAGAAGAAACACGTTCCACATGGCAGGACTGTGCTGCTTTGCATCCCTTTTCTGGCTGGAGAAGACATCTCTCCCTTGAGTGAACCTGCTGAGTCAACTGCTCTTGATTTAAGCCTTAATTTGTAGTTTAACATAAAGCAGGATGTCTTTTATGCTTGAAAACTAAGTTTATCCATCACTCAGCCTGTATCCTTCTTCAGAAACAACTACTTTCTGTCCCACCCCAGTGATCTGGAAAGGTTTGCACTTGCTTCTGCAACTAAAGGAGTTCACAATCACAATTCTATTGTCATTAGAAGGGAAGAGGGTGACAGTGCCAGAACACCACTATGGTATTCGAAGTCACTAACCTAGTAATTGGCTGACTAATGCAAATCCCCCCTTGGAGGCCACCAGAAAACTCTGGAAAACTTCTGATTAAATCCTTTGGGGCCCTTTCATCTACTAATGCCATTTTCTAGAGCACTAAAAAGGAATCACATGGAGCAGGAAGAGAAAGGTAGTTTTCCTAAGACACCCAGGAAAGCTGTAAGGTTCTGAATTAGCCTGTGCTCTCCAGCACCAAACATGATGATCTTTTTAGAGTTAAGTCTTGGAATGACCCCTTGGACACTTGATCTTTTTGTAACATGCTGGTCATGCAGAAAAAGTGGGGGGACCTCGTGCCTGTGCACACCAAGTGTTACCTCCAGTAGTTGTATGGCTGCCACCACCTCAACTGTGGGTTGAGATAAGGCCAGGCCGATCACCTATCTACTGTCATGGGTGAAACAGGCTCATCTTGGGGGAAATGAGTTTAATTTACTGCCTGTTAAAGTAGGCACTTTCCTTTTCCCTGCTTCTCTGCCTCTCCAGTGGTTTTCCCCTTTCTTAAATATGCATTTCCAGAGGTGCCACCACCTGGAACAAGCCAGAGCCTTTTGAGCCTAGCATGGGGCAACCTCGACCTCTTCCTACGGCAGACCCCCACTACCCAAGCCTGGGCACCCCAGTCACCAGTCTGTTAGCCTGCAGACTGGTTCAGTGAGATCATCTTCCTTTCAGCCCAACATCCCTCACACTCATTAGGAGACATGATAAACTAATCAACAAAAAGATCTTCAGCATTTCACGGCAGTGTTCAAGGCCAGTTGGCCAGGGCTTGAAGCAACCTGCTCTAGTGGAAGGTGCCCCTGCCTGTGGCAGGGGGTTGGAACTGGATGAGCTTTAAGGTCCCTTCCAACACAAACCAGTCTGGGGTTCTGTGATTTCACCTGAATTAAAACAACTGAAGTACTATTTTTTTTTTTTACAATAAGATGACTTGGATACTTCCATGTAGTAAAAAGACCTATTGATACCTTTCTTGACTAAGTGACTTGCAAATGTGTTTCTGCTTTGTGCCTCTGGCAGCAGCATCCAATGGCCAAGCATTTTTATAAAGCCAAGAGTTTTCCTGACCTTTCCTGCAGCAAGAAGTCACCAACTTCCTCCTGCTGTGTATTTGCAGAGGGAATGCTTTTTAGCCAGCAGCAGTCAAATGAGAGTTTAGTAGTTGTGTCTAGAACTGTATCTTCAACCAAGAAGTTACTCGTACAGGAGCTCCCTCAGCCAAATGCTTTAGAACTTGGAGATTAAAGTTTTGTAAATTCTGTGGGGTTTTTGCATTCCTTTTCCTTTTGTAACTAAATTCAAAACTGTTCTCACCTTTAAATGGAATTTAAAGGAACTAGTGGAATGGTCAGGATCAAGTATGGCAAGACTTTGGTTGTGCCAGACCTGGATGATGAATGCCACAAAGGCCAGCCCTCTGCCACTGACTTCCCTCAATAAAGCTGACTATGGGTAATCCTTCTCTCACACCCTGCAAACCTACAAGTACAGAGATGCCAACTTCAGGCAGATCAGCACTCCCTGCTAACCTCCTTCACCTACGTGGTCCGCTCTCTGCTTTCTAACCTTTCTAGAGCCAAGCTGCAGCACATTAATGCTCCGCAGCTTTTGTCATTTCAAAACAGCTATTTGCATGTTTTGTTCATTATTACAGCCTCCAAGTCACATATTGGTCTAGTCACTTCTAATCATTCCTATACTAAACATTCAACTGCTTAAAAGCAAAGCCCAGCCCCTTGTGAAGCATTCACTGGTGAATGGGCCATAAATCACCTTGGCTGAGCTCTCCAAAGCGGCTGGGCAAGGAGAAGTTTCCAAGCTGTAAATGCTCCCCCACCTTCTCAAAGGCTCTTGGGCTTTTGATAAACATGAGCAATTAGCACCTCTGCAGACATCATTTTCCTTCCCCAGTGATGGAATATTGGATACTCAGAAGGAAACTGGGCCTTGGAGAGAGGTTCCAGGAAGGTCTTCAGGGCAGTGCATGGGATTTCTAACACTGCTTCAAGTCATCCAAGGAGGGATGTGCTAACATGCTCCTCTCACCCACACCTCCCTGCCCCTAGAGTGACATGTGCTGTGACAAGCCCATTTCTGTCTGATGGGAAGAAAAACAAACATTACAGTGGATAATCAAACAAATGTGGGCTCTTCAGTTCTTGGATGGGAACTCACTCTTAGCTAATGTCATAAAACATGGGAAGAATGCTGTATAATTAAACCCTTCTCTGGAAATATTTGACTAGGTTTGGGATGAGCTGCAGGAACACTGAAGTCAGCAGCAGCATTAAAGGTTGCATGAGACTGGGACTGTGGGATTTCCATCTAAATACACACCCGGGAGAAGCTGGAGGTAAAGATGCTGCTAAATTAAGCAGGAAAATGTAGCAAGCGATTATACAGACACCCCAGCAAAGCTGGATTCACTTCTCTTTATGTCACTGCAACCACTTGGGGAGAAGCTACACCTGCAAAGAGGAGACAGGTTTACACCTCTACAGACACTATCACACAGATTTCATCTCTCCAATGCACGGTTCAGCTCCTGCTTTCATGCTGTCTTCCCCAATCCAAGCTTTTCCAAGCCACGACAGTAGCTGAGCTATTTTCAGTCACAGCCTGGCTTAAGTGATGCTGCAACAGATTTCCAGCACAGAAAATAGCAGCTCTGATGTGTGGTCTGCAGTAGCCATAACAACGAAGACAAGGCTGGAGACCTCCAAGTGACAAGACGGACATTCACCATGTTAATTAAATCCCCTGTCACCAAGAAATGCTGGCAAGAAGAGAGACAAGTCGTGAATCCTAATGGGGCATAGAACCAAAGCTCAAGGAAACTCTGAGGCTGTTTGATTCTGGATCCCAGGAAGATCTGAGCAATGCTCCAGAAGCACACCCAGCTGTAATATGTATTTCCACGCCACCAGCATAGTGCCTCATGAGGGTAGGGTTGGTTCTGCCTGTAGATCTTGGACCTGGACTCCCCTTCTCACCAGCCTGCCCCATTACACATTTCCTGTGTTCATCACTAATTCCCTTCCTCTCCACATGACTGAGAAATGGACATTCCCCATCTTCTGCCTCTACTCACCCACCTGAACATGGATCCCACCTCACAACAGCCTCAGAGGTCAACATTCAGCCTCCAAAGCTCTGCTTGTCCAGGGCAAGTCACTTTAGGTCTCTCACACCAGTCCAGGGTGCACACACATCCAGCACACTCCAAACTGTCCTTTGCTGTATGTTGATACGTTGACATATCAAGCCAAGATTTTCAGCAATTATTTTCAGGGATGCTGAAATTAACCCTTTGAAATCTGGACTTGTGAGGAATGTTTTCTAGAATGTCTAAAAGGTCACAAACCCCATGGGAAGCTGGGAAGGGTGACTGAAGGTGTGTGACAGTTCCTGATACCATTTCTATTCTACAGTTTCTTTCTATTTCCAAAACCACAAAACACTGAGACTGAGCTGAAAAAAATATGAGCTTTACTGTTTGAAAACCTTCAATTTCACTGAAAAGCAGTATGTGAAGAGGGAAGGACCAAGCACAGATGATGATAACAAGTGGGAAGAAGTGCAAACTGCTACTAAACTGGAAGAAACACGAGCATTGAGCCTACGGGTGGAGCTCTGTTTTAGGTTACAGCTCTTACCATCTTGAACCAAAAGCAGTTAAGCTAAACTTACTATGTTATCACATGTTGAGACAGATGAGCATTAGTTACATTTGCAGAATGTGTTGAAGTCTTTTGAGGAAGCACAAAAGGGAGGATAAGCCTAAACCTCAAACAAGGACCTCTGGAGGTGGTCTGCAAGGATTCAAAGCCAGTGCAGAGAAGCAGAAACATGGGGAGTTACAGCTCCAGTGGCCATCAAACCCAGCCAAGATCCCAAAACTCCTTTAGAAAGAAGTACTGACACATACAGAGCAGTCTCTTCTTGCTGCAGCCATCAGGGGAGCAACCCAAAGGAACTCTTCTTTGCACAACTTATTAGGTGCATTAGAAAAGACAGTATCAAAATTCAGCTACTGAAATGATTTTCCAACTGGATGGCAAAGCAGATGGAACAAAATGAATCTGACAAAGCCAGTGTGGTGACCAACCCCCAGCCCGCTTCCTTCTTGCTTTGAAATACGAATCCCATTTGCAAACTAAGTGTCAAATACCCCTGTCAAAAGACATTCTTACATCATTCTTACAGCTGTTAGAGTAGGGGAGAAGCACTCAAGGGCTTGACAAGAGAGGAACACAGTACGTATTGCCATACTTCCCATTAGATATTCCAAAGGAAAAGTTGAAACCATGTTTCTAGGGTTGGATTACCAGAAGGGCACCGGTGCATACACACCACCACAGATCACTCTGTCTCCCCTCCTCTTCCTCCTGTGCCTTCCCATGCCAGGCACCAAACACCCCTTACCTCCTGGCTCTGCACACCAGTGTGTGAGAACATTCCCGTGCTGTGGAAAGGTTCAAGAGGACAATAAAACACAGCAGGTGCAAGCACACAAGAAAGTAAGCAAGCAAAATTCTCTCCTTATGGGAGCAATAGAAATGATTGAGAGCGTGGCCTCTGTAATCTGCAGAAACCAGGGCGACACTGGTGAGTCAAATTAAATGCACAGAGTGGAAAAATCCTACCCTCACCACGTACCTGTATCATGTGTCCGTGAGTAATTTACTACCATGGTTGGAGTCTGCCTGCGATAGATTCGAGGGACAGAAGAACATGTGGGGCTCATTTCCTTACAGTGTATGGGCATGTGCGTACGTCTGTGACCACACTGGAGGGTGAGGAACAGGACAGTAAATTTTCTGTGCTCCCCAATCCTCCCATCATAGTTAAGAGCCGTCTCCACCTTGTCACTTCAAGCACTGTGGCTGCTTATCAGGAGGCAGTAAGAAAAGGCTGGAGACAGGTCATCGCTCAGGGCAGGAAGGAGCACAGAGGCAACGCAGCCCCTTGCAGGGATGTGCCCTCCTGGGGAGCTGCTGAACTCCAGCACAGCAACCTGCCAGACCCCAGCCCAATAGTCCCCTCTGGAGCCCTTTCCCCAGCCTCCTCAAGCAGCCCTGTGCTGTCACACAGATCATTTGACAAACTCAGGCTCTGAAAAGATACAAAGAGTAATGCTGGGACTCAGGGGATGTGGCGCCGGGATGCTACTGTGTTCCACACTGTGCACCAGCCTGCCCCAGCCAAAGGCTGGGTAGGTGTTACTTCCCTCCTGGCTACAGCACCTTGGTACCACTCAAGAAAAGACTCCCTCCCACGAGACCCACAGAGGATGAAAGTGACCTCAGCACCAGCAGCAATGTGCAGTCCTGCCATTCACAAGAGTCTCAGCCAAAGCCCCTATGTAAATAATCCCAGAAGCCAGGTCCATGTCAATACCAGCACACTCCTTAGAGGAGTCCTCCTCCAGTGCAGTGATTTTCTGTGCCACCCATCAGGCTTTACTTTGCTGTCAGTGTTGGATTCAGCTCAGAGATTTGTGCTGCAGCTGCTGCCTGGGTTCAGCTCCTTGGGATCAGCTCTAGGAAGCTTTCAGGGTGAAACACGAAACTGGGGAGCTTTGGTGCACTACCAGTGATGCTCTGGCATGACTTCTTGGCCTTCATTAATGCTAGGCAGTTTCAACTACCCCAAAGCTAGGGGTTTTTCCTAGTGGACAGATGCAAAGCAAGAATCACAGTTTGTCTCCTTGTTTTATACACAGACCCAAACCCCAGATTGCAAAACCAAGCTCCAGGGGCTCAACCACCTTTCCTTCACTGGTATCAAGTTAAACAGCATCAAAGCCATGCAGCCACAAGCGTGTGAGGGCAAAGGCTAAGCAACAGGAGCTGGCAGCTCATTTTGAAACAGATAAGCTGTCTTTATCTAAAGTGACACTGAAGCATGCACAGCTCTGTGCCTCTGTGCTGCAGGTGACGCATCCCCTCTCCTTCCAGAGGTGTCCTGTGGGAAGAAGGGGACCCTGCCCCAAACTGAGAAATTCAAATCCCTCCAGTTTACAAATCTTTCTTGCCCCTTCCTTCTTGTGCTGAATTGTCATCAATTTGTAGAGAGAACAGCAGACATGCCTCTCTTTCTTATCCTTTTTCCCTGGCTAGTAATTACTGGATTCAGCTATCTTCCATGCACACAGCAGTGGGAGGGGTAAGTACTCCCTGTCTCCTTTCCAGCACCCAAGTATCATTTCATACTGCAGTAATCATACAGAAGCTACCTGGGTATTTGAAGAGGCTGGGATTATTTATTCTGTAATTTAATGGCTTGACAATTGTCACAGGACATTTGTTTGATGCTGCTTACTTCATTTTAGGGTCTTTTGATGGCAAACTCCACAGGGGGTTGCTGTCACGGTTAGCATGACAGAGCAGGGTAGGCTTCTGAGGGGCTTCAGCCTCCACAAAAGAAGAAGAGCTATGGCTGCCCCATCCCTGGCAGTGTTCAAGGCCGGGTTGGACACAGCAGCTTGGAGCAACCTGCTCTAGTGGAAGGTGCCCCTGCCTGTGGCAGGAGGTTGGGACTGGATGAGCTTTAAGCTCCCTTCCAACACAAACCAGTCTGGGATTCTATGCAAGCTGCTGTTGGGGCAGAGGCTGGGTCTCCAGAGTTCACCTGCCTGTGCCCTCAGAGCACTGCACCAGGACATGGGGTGGCTTTGCTGAGGAAAGGAACCTGGAACAGAAACTCCCAAAACACCCCAAGAAAACACAAACCTGTTAATGTTGGAGGAGGTCTGAAAAAAGAGGTAATTCCTGAGGCCCTTCTTTAGATCTTCCTAAGAAAACTATCTGGAAAGAAAATTCAAATGCAATTTTACCTATACTTTTCATAACAGCAAGAAATCACTTGGAAACCAACACAGTGTTTGATTTCATTGGCTGTCTGCAATATTAAAAGAGTATCAAACTGACCGAAGCAAAACTTCATGAACAAGTTTACAAACCTCAGAAATGTCTTCTAAAGGTGTAATTTTGTTTAGTAACATGCAAGTTCAAGCATGTATGTACAGAAACCTAACACAGTACCATTCAACTGGCTGGCCTGCATTCAGAAACAGTCATTCAGGAAGGGAAAAAGACTGTAAAGAATTATTATTCAAAGTATTTACAGGAATTCGGAAAATATGAATACACATAAATCCATTTCTCCAGACAGAAGCTTCATCTTTTCAGAGACCAGAGTCACCTCGCTCCCCTCTTCCGCCCCAGCAGCCCCACTGGCGCCCTGAGCAGCCAGGGGAAAGGTGGGACTTGGCGAGACATCTCCATGAGCCAGAGCTACATGTTACTGTCTTGAAACCCACACACAAGAGCTCAGCAGAGCAACACACTACTTAGTACGTCTGATTTATGTATCTTATATGATATATAATGCTTTAAGATACACACGCTGAATTCCACATTCCCACACTGATAAAACCACCCTGGGTGACGACGATTAGCACACGGAATCAGACACACTTTATCAGATGCAAAAAGAGCTCGAGCATCCAGCCACTCTGCAGCCTCAAAAGCATGTCAGGGGATACCTCTGCAGCCCAAGGCACTCAATTAGGATGTATCTAATGACCACAGTGTGTCATTTGTGCCATGAAAGGAAAACAGTGGGCGAAGGCCATGACCCTACCCCATAATGGAGAGACCGGGACTGTCCTAGAAGACGAAGCATGCACAGACGCAGGGACCGTATCAGCTAAAGGACTGACACCAGGATGAACAGTGTTTGCTTGGACAAGAGCTCTTTGTTGGGCAGTCCATTGAGGGGTTTTAGTTTCAAGCCTGAAGAGGTGTCTGATTACTCTCTCACTTTGAGATAAGGTACCTGAATGTCTTGTGCAAACACGGAGAGACCAGAGGGAGAACAAAACTTTGTGGAAAAGGCTCTTGGTTGCACACTGTCAAAAGGAAGAATATTCTAAGGAAAACCCAAACAATTCCCTCTGACTTTTGTTAGCACTGATGGAAAGTGGCAACGTATAAAAATGAGCTTTACGGCTTGCCAGACCGTGGCTGGGAGTGGAACAGATGGCCAATTCATCTCCACCGCACTTGGCACTTCGAACAAAAGAAACAATATGTGTTTTGCTACCCTAATTTTTCCCCCAGGTATCCCAGCAGGTGACTGGGATGTCTGATGACAAGAATGACTTGACTTGTGCTCCCCAAGAGCATGAGCTGCTTGTTTCTGTGGCCTTGCCATTGTTTTGCCCAATTACCCACTCCCCTGCAGCGCTCCGGGGAGGTTTCTCCTGATCCAGAAGACAAGAGCAAACCTGGATGACACACACACTTACAGGGACTCATGTTTTCATGTGCAGATTCATTTCAGTAGCCTTATGCTTGGCCTGAAAACACCTATTTTCTTGTACAGCAGTTGCACACAACACAGCACATCATGGGGATGCTTTACAGAACAGAACTGCCTGTAAAAATTCCAAGATCCAATCAAGGGATCCAGCAGTAGGCTACTCCAGTATGTTTTCCCATTTCATACTAACTCCCAGGCATAATCTTGATTTCAAGATGTGTATTTTTCTACAGAAGGGATAAACTGCTCCATTCTCCCACAGAGAGAGTTGGAGAGCTCCACCAGAATAGCTTTCACACCAGAATGAAGGCAAAGGACGGGGAAAGATCCTTCTCACACTGGTGCAGCATGCATAGGGCACACATACACGTGCTCAAAGGAGAGAGGCATGGTGGAATGAACACAAAATGGGTAAAATACATCTTTCCTCAGCTCCCACAGTACAGCTGAATCATGGTGCAATCTGGCATGTACCACGATCCTTAAAATTTCCAGGTCTTGCAAAACCAAAAGGGAGTTGTGGATAACCAATGCCTCTAATATTCTAATGTATGGCCATTAGGTACCAGGATGACTCACAGGCTTGAAAACTGTACTTTGTGTATTCCCCTACCACTGCTTTTCTCTGTAACAGTAGATGAAATTATGAACCACATCTAAAAGGCAGTAGAAGAGGTTCCCTGCCTGTTCAGGAGCAGAGGATGGTGTTTGTATGACCTCTGCAAGATAAAATGTTTTGGAAAACATGCTACAGCTCTACAAGTAGTCCATGTTCTTAAAGAGAATGTGTCTTGCCACATGAATGATACTCTTACTACATGTCAATGAAGCAGCTAGATCATTCAGATGAAGTGGAAATCATTGATTAAGATTAAAAATCATACACTGGAAAAAACCTAGAGAAAACTTACTAATAAACAGTCAATTGAACTTCAATGATACTTAAAGAAACTGATGTTTGTTGGTATCAGTGATGCTTTAGGAGAACCTCTAATGGGTTAACTAAACATCTCACCCACAGGCTATTATATTAGGAAATACAATGTTATACTCCCCACAGAGCACAAAGTTGCTTTGTCTTACTAGTAAATATTGACTAAAAAACACTGATGAAATGAGTGTTCCCATCCTGCTGACTCAAGCACAGCAGTGCTGGTTCCCTTCAGAGAGCAATCCACACACTGAATCTATGTGCAGAAGAATCAATCATTAGACATATGTTTAGGATATTATCTTTTCCAACTAAAAAAGGCCAGGCTTGTGGTGAGAAACCAAAATCCAAGGCAAGTTGTTAGAAGAGCTTATCTCATAGAAGCACAGCAGAACAGGTCAGAGCCCAGCCTCACAGAAAAGCACTGCACTATTCATGTATTTTAAGAAATTTATAAAGAGAATCATCATCATACTATTTCTTTTCATGTCAGTACTTGATTTTGAGGCTACCTGCAGGGAAATGGAACAGTCTTGCAACTAAAATTACAAACTTAAGTCTGTGCAATTGTACGCAAAAAATATCCAGCCTGATTTTAAAGATACTTAACGAAGCTGCAGAGCAGGGATGGCCAAGTTGGATGGGGCCCAAACCAGTCTGGGATTCTATAACTCCCTTGAAACTGGTGGGAGGGAGACAGTGAGGCATAGAATCACAGAATCCTAAAATAGTTTGGGTTGGAAGGGACCTTAAAGCTCATCCAGTTCCAGCCCCCTGCCACAAGCACGGACACCTTCCACTAGAGCAGGTTGCTCCAAGCCCCATCCAACCTGGCCTTGTAAGGGAATTTAAACCTGTAACCTGTCTCACTCATGTCTTGCAACAGTGAGTGGAACAAAGCCTGAATACCTTTAAAACATCTCAGTTGGACAGATTTTCAACACAGCTCAGCTCAGATTTCCTCT
>NW_009918871.1:167537-177487 GCF_000696875.1 Nestor notabilis
CAGGATCCGTGCACATGAAGTCAAGATGACAGGGCCGGGGCTCCCCATCACACATGGCTCTGAGGAGGCTGCCGAGCATTTTTGGGAATCTCACCCCTTCCTCGTGTTCCTGAGTGAGAGATGAGCTGCTTGAAAAATCCACCTTTTGTTTCTGTAAAGTAAAGGTTGCAATATGCTGCTGATCCACACAGGCTTGGGCAGCAACGATGTAAAGAGCTCAGAGGGTTAAATGGCGCTTCAAAGATGAAACCAAGGTCAGTCAGTCTCGCTACAGCTCCTACCCCACCAAGTCACTTTGTATCCTTAGTTCACTAAGGCACAGCCTTTGTCATCTCTTCTACATGTTGGCTTCTGAGATGAGGCAAATTAATTCAAAATACTTAAAATTACTGAGGGACAAAAGCTGCTCCAGACCTTCAACAGGCCAGGAGCAACCCAGGAGGTGACTACTGGCAACTCTACAGTGAACTACTTCAGATCATTGTGAAAATAGTGGTATGCGAGGGCCTTGTATCTCCTCCCTGTTTTGCATAGCGTGGGGAATGGCAGTTAGGTGTATCCAGACCAGATTTTTACAGCCTAAGATTTCCCTGTATTATCCTAATACAGTTTGTTCCCAGCAGGCTTTTGAGAAAGAAAGGAAAAAGTACTGAAAATGCGTATTAACTAAGCTATGTAACTAAGAATTATATTCTTGGTTCTGAAAAGTTATATGGCCTTCTGAAGCCTGTCACATGTGATGGACCACAACCAAACTTCAGAAGAGAGTGCAGGTGGATTTTGACAGAAATGGATGGTCTGAACTGTAAGCCTATGGGTGCAGCACCAGATGTGTAGCAAAAGAAGAAATACCACAGCTATAACATGCCAAAGAACTAGTGCAGCAAAGGTTGGTGCTTCTCCAGGGCTGCAAGTCTGTGCAATAGTTCGAGCTTTGTTTAAGGTGTGATGCTGTAGGAAATAACTCCAGACAGTCTCTGCATGGCCCCTGGGAATTCTGCTATGGCTTGTAGAGGAATGAAACCTGGTCAGCTCTTTGAGCTGCTTTCAGGCCTGGTGCTCTACATCAGAGAAATCAGCTAGTGCCCAAGCAGACACCAAGTGATGCTCCAGTGGATGGGATAAAAGGTTGGCAGGGCAGAACTCCTGCCCCAGCCACACAGCCTGTCCATCACTGAGACACCAGACTGGGTCAGAGTAGGGGTCCCCTCGTTCAACACTGCATCTCAGGAAGTTGCTAGTCCAAGTCTCAAGGGCCACAAAAGCTGTTTGTTGTGTTTTGTTAGAATGATTGTTCTGTCATCACCCAGGAGTTGTTGTTGTACGTGGTACACAGGGCAATAAATAAAATGAAATCAGTGTCATGCAGTGGCACAGGCAATCCCTGCTGGCAGCTCTCCCCAGCTCATTAGATCCAGCACGTATTATTTCACTGATGAAAACACAAGTCATCACATACGTACCTGTCTGCTGTTTTCACTCGGTGAGTACCAGAAAAGGACCACAGCCACCACCCCAAGCTCCACACTTCTCATCCAGATGCAAATGTTCATTTCAGGTTTGGTTCCCTCCTCACTTACGTTAGAGCAAGTAAGGTCTGTGCTAACAGACCCGAGACTGCTTCAAACTCCTCATGAGCACAAGGAACATCAGTCTCTGAAACAAGAGCATTAGAACTGCTTTGGGAAACATCAAAAGAACTACAGGAGCCACCCAGCCCTGTCTGCAGGCTGATGGAAGGCTACTCATCCCTGACAGGGAATTTGGCAATTTGGGGCACTCTCGTACCCTGCTCAGAGTGGGGACATTGAAAAATTGCAGTTAGTGTGTTCTTGGTATAGCTGCTTCAAGTCAGTTCTTACTGGACAAAGGACTGGGTCTTGTCTCCTGCCCTCACAAGCAATGGCTTTGCTCACTGCTCTGCAGCCCACCCTTGCACAACCCAGTCAACACAGGAGCCAAAGCTGGAGTGCTTCTGGCCCTCATGTATGATGTGAATGATCCTGGTGTTAGTCCTACCACTGCTCCACCAAAACAGAGACTCCTAGAAGCCAGCAGCTCATCCTCTTGCTTTTTTCTCACATGCCTTCTGGGAAGGTTTGCTTACCCTTCTGGAGCTCAGGAATTGTCAAGTCAGTCATTTTTTGTCACTATAAATACTTGAGTTGTGTTCACAGTGAAATAAGTAATTTATAGACTTTGGTTTGGGTTTTTTTTCCAATCAAATGAGAAAACATTCAACTAAAATTTCACCAAATCTGGAAAACACTTTTTTGAAAAGCTGTGTTTAAAATACAACAAGCATTTTCTAATGAAACCTATTCATAACACTCCTCTGTAGAGTACCTGGAGTAACACTCAATGGTCTTTCAGTCTCATATTCCCATGGTATCTTGCAGTTACAGAGTCATAGAATCCCAGACTGGTTTGTGTTGGAAGGGACCTTAAAGCTCATCCAGTTCCAACCCCCTGGTACGGGCAGGGACACCTTCCACTGGAGCAGGTTGCTCCAAGCCCCTGTGTCCAACCTGGCCTTGAACACTGCCAGGGATGGGGCCGCCACAGCTTCTCCGGGCACCCTCTGCCTGTGCCCACCGCTGCCTGAATGTGCTCATTACTGGTATCACGCTTAATTACAGGAACCCTGGCAACGGGATGGAAGTGACATGTACAATCCTCTGTAAAATATACCCCAGCTGAAGCATGACATCATGGTCATACATCAGCATGGGAAGGACCCAGAGCCCTCATCTAGGCTCTCGTTCCAGCTGACCAGTGAAAGGAAACGAGTTCTGCACCCAGCTGCCACAGGAGGTACCTGCCAAGAACTTCATGTTCTGAAAGACTGTCAAGTCTCTCTAGAACTTTGCTGTTAAAAAACCCCAATCATCTCCAAGGCTCCTGAAATACTTTATGCCCATCAGTTTGCCAGATCTCAGGAGCAGCTCGTCAGATAACTAATAGCTGATATACTCATTTTACAGGTAGACAAACCAAGACACAGAATGGCTGAAGTATGACACGTGAAGCTATCACCAACTTTGGCAATTGCCTTTACATGTACATATCATTTTTAAACAAATATGCTGGGTGGTGGGGTTTTCTTTTTCCATTTATCCAACATATAAGCAGTGTAAGCAAAGAGATGAAGTAAGTCATATAATCAAGTATTAAGGGCAGCAAATACATAGGGGAAAGTTTATTATAAATGCTACTCTGCTGCAGACCCAGAACAGTAAAAAAGCCATTTGACTAATTGAGCTGAGCTACGTGGCTTGGAAGTTCTCAAAGTCAGACATCAAAGTAAATGAAAAACACTCAAAAAAGAGTATTTTAAAACCAGATTTTAGACCATGGAGATTTCCTGAGCTAAAGTGCAATTAGAAAATACTGGAATGTGTTTGGAAGTAATGAAAAAAGTGACAATACTTTGTCATCGCTTTGGAATCTTCTGATATGTCAGAATATTGAAAAGGGGATCTAGGATTGCAAACTTTTTGCCCACACTGAATCTCCCCTGCTACACAGGTGACCCCAAGCTCTCCGGCAGTTTATCCCCTCTTTCTCTTCTGCACCTTCTCCAGCATGATTTCTCACCCCCAAGCAGGGGTTTGGATGTGCGCACACCACGGGCAGATGTAGAACCTCCTCACATGAACTGGGGCACATGACTCTGCATTCGGAGATGCTCCATTG
The DNA here is from genome assembly GCF_000696875.1 of Nestor notabilis. Taxonomy (NCBI): domain Eukaryota; kingdom Metazoa; phylum Chordata; class Aves; order Psittaciformes; family Psittacidae; genus Nestor; species Nestor notabilis. The sequence continues at coordinate 171,234 of NW_009918871.1, forward strand.
CAGTTACTGTGGATGTGACAGAGAACAGTGTTTGCTCTGCAGCTCCCAAGGTTGTCAGAGGCCTCACCACCATGATCTGACCTAAAGGTTGAGGTGGCATGGGATCAGATGCCGGGCCCTCGATACCTGCAGCTGCTGAGCAATGTAAAGCCCTTCCCCAGCTGAGGGGGTAAAGCTGCCAAGCTCTGGGCTTGCTCACTCACATCCCATTCCACTCCCAGGACTGAGCTTCTCGACCTTCCAGTAACACTTAAAAAGTGAGATCCGACTTTTTTGCAAGGTCTACACCTCCTGATGCACCTTAGTGGAATGACAGTTAGAATGGGGTTTGGGAGCAAGAGTTCTTCATCAAGCAAATTTGTTGTTTAAGGTAAAGGATTATAAGGTTTTGTAGGACACAAAGAAAAGGTTGGATGTAGTATGAAAGTTATATAAAACAAAACTGAGATGTTGCAAGCCCAAATAGGAACATCTGTGTATAGGAAAGCTGGAGTCCACAAACCTGCCCTGCCTCACGGCATTAAAGGTGTCTTACAGACTCCTTCCCTCACTGCAGCACCCGCAGCCTCACGCTGCATTCCAGGCAGTCCAGAAAGTCCCTCACCGGCCTCCCAGCCGTGATCCTCCACGTGCTGTGGTGGTTACAAGCTCTGTGCACTCTGCAGGCACTGACAGATGGCAGTACATGATGTAGAGGCGCAATCATATCAGACTATGGAGAGCACAAATCTATACAGCATAATGAGTCTTCTATTGCATATATCAGAGCTTTGAAACATTTTCTATTTCAATATATAGTCTGAAAACTCTCAGCATATATCATATCATCGGAACAACAGACTTCCATTGTTCAAGTGGCATAAATCTATCATAGTCTCCTAACAGCACATGACTTCCACTAGCTACAGGCTTATATATTGTCGTGCTGGTAGCGAAGGTTTTGTACATGGAAATCGACTTACACCCTAAGAACAAATTTTGCATTGTTCTGTACCTTACAGTCACACGTTCCCACGATGCCCAATGAACTCTTACACAGACTGCTGGCGAGGTGCAGCACACTGAGTAATCAGATGTGTTTTGCCTGGGGGGTCTGCTCGAGCCAGCAGCGGCTCAGGGCAGCCCCATCTGCTCCTGCGGCACGACCCAACTGCCCCAACTGCACATGCACTGGGGTGCTCCTGGGGCTCTCCCACTCGCGCAGAAGTCCCATGGTACACAAGACCTGCCCGCACAGAGCTTGAAGCTCACGAACCCTCAAATGGAGTCATTGGTGTTCTCTCTTAATTCTGCCCATAAGAGCAGGACCCTCCCTTGGAAGAATCAAGGATCATTTACAACTGATGGTTCAGTTGTAGCAGCAAACTATATCCTGTCTGGCAGGATGAGCAGCAAACACAGGTAGGCATTTAGTGGCTTGCTGACAGGTGGAAGATACCTGCTCATCTAGGAAATGTCCATGTTTCATCTTTGCAAGCTGGAGCTCCACAGCTGGCTGGAACTGGGGAACAGGGGTCAAGAAGCACTTGGGGTTTGGCCCTCCAAGGGAAGTGTCCCATTGCTCGGGAGTGCTCCCAGCTTGGCAGCCTGCTGCTCTACCTAGCGTGTGCTCTTATTAAGGGGGCTCTTGGGGCTGAAGATCTCCCTGTTTTCCATCAAACAGATGACAAGATGCACAACCGTACTCTGCAAAAAGGGCATGCTTCTGCATCACAACAGGCCAGCTGGAGGTAGCTTCCTTGTTAATGCTAGACAGACATGTTTCTGTCCTAAAACAAGACAGAATCGCAGGCTGGTTTGGGTTAGAAGGGAGCTTAAAGCTCATCCAGTTCCAATCCCCTGCCACGGGCAGGGACACCTTCCATTAGAGCAGGTTGCTTCAAGTCCTGTCCAACCTGGGAATGTTGGATGAACCAACATGTTCATCCTTAGCCTCCTTCCCTATCACACCTTTGTTTCCATTCCCATGTCTATCTCTCGTCACTCTGCAGTCATCTTCTCATGATAATCACATCATGACTATCCATACCTCCTCCAGATGAAGACAGGTATAATTTCCTCAGGGCTCTTGTGGCAGCTCTCAAAAGCATGCAAGAGAGAGATGCTAAACCTGCTGGTAACTCTTTTAATAGCCACCCCTGTGTGAGAGCACACTGCTGCAGAGGCCTCCTCCCCAGCTCAGTGCTGCTGGTCAGCTTACAGGTCAGGTACCCATCTCCTTGCCTGGAGTGCCCCCAAGAGCAGGTCTGCCACATCACACGCAGAGGTGTCCAGAGGTCAGTTTAAGGGCAAGATGCTCTTGCATTCCCCGAGGATGTAACAGATGGAGTGCTATGGAGATGCTCTCTAGGGCACTCCTGCAGCAAGACACTGCACACAATGGACAAATTTGGCCTCAAAGGCATGCCCACGGACAGGGTGAATGCAGCCAGAGTCATAAAAGGGAGAGAAAAAAACACTGTCAAAATATTACCTTCCAAATCTACTCAGAGAAGGGATTAAAGTCTTTCTGCACTTACCACTGAACCATGTCTTGTACTCGAGTGACCATATGTAAGGAGTTGCCCATACTGCAAAGAGTATAACTCTAAAGGACGGTAGGAAATGACTCACTTACTAGCTTGCTGTCAGAGAACTGCATCATGAAATACTGGCTGTGGTCTCACAACGTACCACACAGGCAGGAGAATTCCTATCAGCAACACAGAGGCTATAGAATTACAGTTTCTCATCAAACTCCAGACAGAGAGCACAGATTACAGGCACTCTACAGGCAGCACGCTTGGCTGAAACCAGCCTGCAAGGTTCAGGAGGAGAGTAGCTCACAACATACATGTCTGTGCTTTGCTGTCACTTCGCTATACTTTATGAAATCTGAAAACAAAAGGTCACAAACTGCAGTTGAAGCAGGAGCCAGAGTACAGTCACATCTCCCCGGCCCACGAGCAGTTTGGGATAAGGAGCAAACTGCAAATACATTTAACAACAGGAAGAGGACTGCATGTATTGCATGGGTGACCGGCAATAGGGAATACAGTAGCATGAAGTTAGTGGCTTCCACATCTTGTCACGCTTAGCACCAGGATTGCTGTTGGAAGCTGAAACTTCCATGGACCAATTATTATTTAGGCCCAAAAAGACGTTGTGTGTTACAGGCCTCACCTCAGGAACTATGCTGAAGACCTAGTTTATAATGATGCCAGCTTGGGAGTTTCAGCTCTTCCATGCAGGACACAGCAGGACAATCCCCTAACAGTCCAAGGTACATTAATTACAGCTGGCTGGGATTTCTCTGTGCTTTTGTTTTGTAAAGCAGGAAACCCCAGAATATTGAAACTAAACTGGCTAGGACAAAATCATTTACCCTGAAAAACCTTCCTACACTTAAATCACTTTGTTCCCTTCCAACTCTTTCAAGCATAAAAGCTTGTGACCATTATTTTTGCTTGATATTATCGGTAAATACCTTGCACAAGTTTGTAATTATCAATGAAGTATTTTATCCCATGTGAATCATGTTGCTTAATGAACAAGTTTTAGATCTAGATTTCACTGAGTGTCCTCACTGAAAAACTTTAACATTTGAATGGGAAAGGAAACAAATTCCTTATCTAGCACAAACACAAAAGGTTTCCACATAGAAGTCAAAAAGAGAGAGCCACTGACCAAGAAGATTTCTGGTCTACAAGAACGAGACAAAAAAGTCCACAGGAAGAAGCACTCAAAGTGCCTACCACAAGTAACTCAGAAACACATCTAGTTCATTCCCTGCATCGAAACCTCTCAAGCTTTACACACCAAACCTGCACTGCCACAGATTCTGTTGTAGTAGAACTTTTCACATGTGACAGTTTATTTCTCCTGCCAGCTGTCATCCCTGCTGCCATCTAAAGCACCCTTCAAGCTGCTAATCCACATCATGACCTGTGCTCCAGCAGGACTCTTGCATCACACCAGAAAGTTCTGCCACAGTGATACTAAAATGTGCATTTTCTAGCGTCCCAAATTTTGTGGGATATGGGACTGTTACCTAACTTCCAGCTCTTTGATGTGTGGAACAAGGACATTAATACAATTTTAGCCCACAAAAGGGCAGCGAGATTAAATTCACTGTATTTGAAAGTACATCAGGATCCTTAGGAGAAGGTACTAGAGATTAAGAGTGGCAAAACTCTCTCACCCAGCAACTGTCATATGATAAGGTCAATATATTGTTGGCTAATGAAAGGCAGATTTATCATATCTTCTGCTGGATATGGAAGAGGCAAGACCTCAGTGTAGTTTATTAGAATAATGATAATTTGAAAGTCAAGATATAAGAGGTGAAGACCAGACCAAGCAATGTTTTTTAACTAGCCCAAGAGGGATAATCTGTGCATTTAACAGCTCCAGACACTGACATATCCACTGCTGGGCCACCCTTCACAGGCTTAGTCACCCTTCCTTGAATTAGTAATAGCCAGAAACACACTCAAAGGTTTAATAGAGTTGAGTATCTCATTAAATTAAACATACAATAGGTGTCACAGTGCCCAGATTTTCCACTCCCCTGGGTCCATGAAGCACTGATTAGACTATTCTTTCAGAAAGCAACCAGGAAAGGCAGGAGAAGGCGTCTAACAGAGGTTCTGATCCACATTTCCCAAATAGACCCTAACAGATGTGTCCTTTTTGAATGAAAAGTGAAACTTTGTAAAAATTCAGATCTTTGATGCTAAAAGGAAGTAATGCTTAGCCATGGCTCACTAGAGAAAAAAATGCCTCATTTAGTGCATTTAAGCTCCCATGTACTTTCTATCTTGCTAATGGCTGTTTCCTACCGCTGTTACCTACTGTGCTGCTGTTCACACTCCAACCTGGGCAGCATCATGTTGCCATGGGGTTTCCCCACAAACACTGTCGCTCATTATTCCCTTCTGGTATGGTTTAAACATCTCTTACACACTCTCAGACCATCCCTTTCATTTTGAGAAGTTCCTCAGTATAATTGGGGAAAGGAAAAATTGCAAATAGTTGAGTATTTCTGTCTTCACATTTCTGTCTTCCTTCTCTTATTTCTGCTTATCTCTTGTTCCCAGTATCCCCGACCTCCCTGCTTTTGCCCTGGCCTGGCAACTAGAGACATACGTATTTTGCTTCAGAATATTGAAATCAAAGGTTCTTTTCCAGCACGTTTTCCCGCTGGACCAAAGTGTGGACATCAAAGAGCAGTGTTTGTATGCACACTACAAACCAAACAGAAAAGACCTTCAGCATTTTTTTTGCCACTAATAAATGATACTACTGACTGCAAGACTGTTGTGTATATGCTCCACAGTACCTTGATTCCCAAAGAGTCCATGTCCCCTAAAAGTCCCTCTCTAAAGGCGCAAGGCAATACTGAGGTGTTTCAGTGAGATAGAAGAAATGGAGGTGTAAATACTTGACCCAACAATTCCACGTCCACAAAATACTCCCTGAATCAACTAATTCCTTACCTGGACTGACAAGAGTCATTGTTTTTTGAAGAGGAAGAGGCACTCAAACTGACTAACCTCTTGAACAACATGGGCTGACAGCAGCCAACCAAACCCTGCTGCAGCAAACCTAATTCAGGTGTCTGACCTAGTCTGTGCCTTTAGCTCCGATTCAAACAATTCAAGAGATGGAGCTTCTATCATGAGAAAGGGGAAAATGACTCGTTCAACCTGCCTAGATCCCTTGGTGGACAGATCCCTTACATTGCCACAAAAACTTCCAACTGGAAGCACACTATCCAGACAGAAACATGATCTGCATCACAGCACAAACCAGCTGGAAACTGGGATCTCGTTGTTCCAGCTCTACCACAGGCTGGAAGCGCATCGCTCGCCACCACAGCCACTGCACAGGGGTCCTCCACCGGTGCTTGATGAGCCTCCCTCCAGGCTCTCCATCATTTGCAGAGAGAGCACATGCAGAACTCCATGCAAGGGTAAGTAATGAGATGCAAATGTATTCCTTCAGAGGTTGATCCAAAGCCCAGTGAAGTCAATTATTATTAATGTAATTAGTACTGTATAAGCAGTTCAAGACATAATTCAAGTCAGGTCTCCATCAAACCAGGCTGTGGATATATGCAGGGCAGAATTAAAGGGTTTACAATCTAAATGGGTGCGACAGACAAAAAGACGGAGAGGGAGGAGATGGAGGTGGTATAAAAAGAGCAGATAATCTGCCACAGGAACCCAGTCTTAATCCTGTGCTTTGTCTGTCAGACCGTGCAGCCTTCAGCA
>NW_009918871.1:177518-194656 GCF_000696875.1 Nestor notabilis
GTTACATCAACAATGTGTTTATTAAACAACATTTTGAACCTTAATTTGCAAGGAATTTTCTCTCTCCTTACATTTTCATTAATTTTACTTTGCCTTTAGCAAAGACTAGCACGGTCTTATTTCTAAAGCAGTGGCTACATATTCAGGGTCATTCAAGCCAAGTCAGTGGAATGACCCTGGAGTTACAAGCCTGAATGAAGAGCTGAACAAAACCCACCATAAGCCTTGCTTTATTCTCTATCAGTAATTAAAAATGCCTGAGTCACACTGTGCACATCCCGCACTCCTACGCAGCCTCCTCCAAGGTAACTGGTTTGCTCGGGTGTCAGGGCCAGATGCCAGCCCACCATCCATCCCGTTGCTGCTGCTGGCACGAGCCCAAACTCTATCTTTTTATTCTTTTCCTCCCCCCAGTCCAGAAGGGAGTTTACATTTGCAGAGGGAGGGATTGAGAGAAAGCACTAAGAAAGGGAAGGCGGCTCCGCGTGATGCTTTGCTTTGCACAACACCCTCTCCCCAGGCTCCCGGCAGCCGTGGCTGGTGCAGTGAGAGCACCCTCTGCTGCTCTTCTCCCTCCTGCCAACATGCCCTTGGCATCTTTCAAGCCCTCCCCAAATGCAAGTGATGGATGGGGAACTCCTGGTACCCTGGCACATCCACCCGGCATACTGTGGTCCAGCATGTGGTCCAGCTTCCTGGCTTGCGAGGGAGTGCAGGATGGGAGCCATGCACACCTCCAGCCCTAGTTCTGCAAACCTGGGGGCTCCAAAGCTGAAGAATTTAAACAAGAAAAGCAGGAAATGCTCCTTGTTCTGTAACTCCAGCGCCTGGGTGTAAGTGGGGATACACACTACATCACAGCCCTCCACAATGGCACAGGCTTTATAACTGTCCTTGCTATTAGACCATATGAATGCAATTATAATATTCCAATAGGAATCAGTCGAGTATGTGGTAAACCAAGGGAACATACAAGGGAATGTGTGTAAGAATCTCCCCACCATGCGCCTACAAGGGCACCGGGATTTCTTCCAGAATCCAGGCACTCCCCACACCTCCCCGGTGCTCCCAGGGGAGGACAGCAAAAGGGCTGAAGCTCCACTGCTGGGGATGGAGGACCACAGGTCACCCCAAAAAACAGTGAGTGAGCCCACCCCACTGGGGCAAACAAGGAGAAGCAGTAGTGGGAAGATCTTTTGTAGCTGGAAAAGGCAAGTCAAGATGTAAATCCTAGTTAAAATATCTTTATTAGCAGCATTTTAATCACTTGCAAAATCTGGACCAGGATCAAACCAAACATAAGGCAGCAGCTGCTGTAAACAGCCGTTGTTGAAATGGAAAAATGATTAGTGCTGAGGGAAGGATGTCAGGCGTAATGAGCCTGACGTGAATGCTGCTGAGCTGAGCACCAGGCACGGCTGGGCAGCTCAGCATCGCAGGTCCTGCCCTACCAACTCCTCCTGGCCGCACAGGCCCACAACCCACAACCCCACGGCCTGTCCCGATGACCACCCCTGGCCATGTTTTACAGCGTTCAGGTGCTTTCCAGCCTCTGCTTGGAGCAGTGAACAATGACAGCAACAAACGAGCCTCCCTCCTTCCATCACATACTGGACTGTAAAACTCAAAGTCATTTAAACTACTGCAGAATTAGAGAAGAGTCATTATCCACCCAACTTGAACTGGTTCCCAGACGTGTATTGGATGTACTTGGGCTCTGGCTGTATTACACCATCTTCCCTCCTCCCAAGAAACCACATCTCAAGGAGTTACCTGGTGTAGCTGTAAAATCCTGAGATTTTTTCTGTGTGCTAGTAAGAATAAGGTCTACAAAGTAAGTTTCACTTAAGCTAACCCAAACAAAAGGAATCTATTTTAAACCAACAGACAACAAAGTTGTCTTACAGCACTGACAGCAAAGCAAATTCTCAAACTGGGAGATACTTCATACATGTATTTCAACTACTGAAACTAAGTTAAAAACGGGAAAACTGCTTCAAAACTGTGCAAAGCACTCTGAATGGCAGAGGCTGTCCCATCTCCACAGCAGATGGCCAATCTCAAGCAAGTTCATAAATGGTTTAGTGTCAAACTCATTTAATTAAAAAAGTAACTGAAAATAAGACAGATCAGAAGCAATGCACAAACGCTTTGTCCTCTTCCCACGTGTAGCTACAACTAGGGCAGTGCCAACAGCTTCACTGGCCTCTTGCTGGACCTTCGGACAACCAGGTACAACATCAATCCACATAGGCACAACTCAACACAACCACGCTCCACGCAGCTAAACCCAGCTCCTGCCTTCACATTCCTGAAATGCTCAGAAATGCTCTTGCCTTAGTTCAGTGGTTCCTAGCACAAGCCAAAAAGGTTTAAATGGCTTCGACTGGGCTCAGGTGAGCACCACGGACTGTTGCTGTTAGGGCTTCCATGTCCTCCCAACAGGCTGAGCTTCACCAGTAACTGATGATGCCATTTTCACCTCCCTGTCAGATATAACTGCTGCTCCCAAATGCTCAGTCTCAGCAACGCCCTCCTGCACCAGCACCATGTCCTTAACTTTCATATAGGACTGATGCGCTTCACATACTCCCTTAAAAAAAACCTGCTCCATCTCTTGCAGTCAGTCAAGATTCCCAAGCATCACTCCCACCACTGCAGTGCATGTGGGCTGTCCAGGCCACTGGAGAGGGGCCAGGCCACAGCATCCGACAGCAGCAAGAGCCAACCAGTTCCTCTGCCCTGGTCACACATGTTCTCTCCTATTTCTGGCCGCACTTCTCCGTAACATACAACCTGTCCAGAAAGTCCGTAAGATGGGTAATGAGGAACGCAATAAGCTATCTTCAGCTGCCCCTGATTACCACAAGGAAACATCTTTTCTGTCAACTTCTCCAGGAGTTTCCCCCTTCATAATCTTTAATACTACTATTTGATATAACTATTGATAAATCTTTAATACCATTTCAAATTAGTCTGAGCAGTCTCCCCACTCCTACATGATGACTGACTGAAGGCAGATGCTATGGTTCAGTGTCAAACCCTGTGAGGTTCTGAGAACAGGTGATTTTTACTGACATTAGTGGGCCGAGTGGATCATTTGGGTATTATCTGAACAAACCCCACTTAAATAGCTCAAACCAACTGACAACTGATTTTACAACAGCAAGAATGTTTCTGTTCAGGTTCTTACACCAGAAGAGTCCGCATGAGCCACCGGTTCTTCACGCTGAAGCACCGAGAGGTCAGTGAGATGATACTGCTCGATATTAGCTCAAACTGCAGCTCTTCACACCAGGGAAGGTCTAGAAACCACCAGAACAGTCCTACCAAGTCACACAAAGGTCCATGCAGGCTGCTGTTGGGATTCAGACATGCTAATGGAGAGTGCAAGAACAGGGTGAGCACAGGGCTGTAACTGCTCTCACAAGGGCCTGTTGAGCAGTTCAAGGACCATGTAAGAACCAGGATTACTGACCATATCTACCTAACATTTTGAGCTTCCAGGCAGCAACTCTCATCCAAACAACTCAAAACTTCTTACTGTTATTAGCTAAGGGTGAAATTCCACCATCAGGATCCAACTCAAAATACACATTGTAGAGTGTCCTAAGAAACAGGTACTAAACCTATTCCAAACTTGAATTATTCGTTCCCCAGAACTTGCTTTTGCTCCTCATAAGGCGGAGGAGGCCAGAGCTACAACTCTCAGTGTGACACCCCAGCCTCTCTCGTACCCAAACAGCCTCTCTCCTCTTCCTCACTGCCAGGATGCCACAGAAAATTCCAACTTTGAAAGCAGCTCAAATTAGTTTGAGTATAAACACATGCACAGGCCATCATCGTTCATGTGTGTCATGGGGAGCATGAGCCTTATATCACAGCATTTCAGATGTTGAGTCTCAAAGCACTACTGTAGGCTGGAGAAGTTGCTTTGTACTAATCAGCTCTTGGGCCTGACTGAATTCGGGGGGGTGGGAAGCATTGTTTAGTATTTTTCATTTCCATAAGGGGGAGCTTGTGCACAGAGGATTACTGCTGATGACTCCAGCCCCAGAGACCTCCCACAATTACAGCTCCTTGAGACCTACTCCTGCGTTAATTCCAACCAGGTCCCAGGTCTGCGCTCACCCGGCGCTCAGGAGCTGTGGGCTTGTCAGAGGGAGGAGGGAAAACATTTCTGCACTAACCAGAAGCATTTGACCCGTGCTCAAGTGTGAATTCTGTTTATATAATTATATTAGTGGAAGGTTAACATTTTTATTTAGCTAATGTATAATTCATACCACCAACAATGCCAATTACTCCCTGCGGTTTGGAGATTGACTCTACCTAGTAAATATTAACCTTGTGGGATGAAAACTAATTGTGAGGGTTATGTGTCAAGATCTGCGTCAGGATTCTGTGGTAACAGGTTATCGACTGTTCATAGTTGGGCTTGAAATTCAAGCTCTCGCTGTAATGAATCTTTAGGAAAAGCCACCCATGTTCAAAGGGGAAGCAACGGTTTCTACCTGTGATGGCAGCAGTTGAGTGAGTAAATGGCTGGTTAAAATTCATACACTTCCCACTGGAGAGGTGACAAAAATGTCATATGTGAATTAACAAGTGTTACTGGTGAGTTTGCATATGCAAATGAGGTAATAAGCTACAAATACACTGACTTTCCTACGCGATATATAGAAACTTCTGTTGAAAAGAAATTAAGAATGAAAATGAGGGCCATGATAGTGCAAGTTTACGTATGAAGACCAATTTTTTCCAAGGGAACTTGAAGTAGAGCCCTAAAATCATACCTCAGAGTGTAATCTGCAGTGTTAGATTTTCAGAGTCAGAATGGTCTGGGTGTGAAGGGACCTCAAAGCTCATCCAGTTCCACCCCCCTGCCACAGGCAGGGACACCTTCCACTAGAGCAGGTTGCTCCAAGCTCCTGTGTCCAACCTGGCCTTGAACACTGCCAGGGATGGGGCATGAGCTGGGAGTTTTAGTTTTGCTGTTCAGTTCTGAAAATTACTCAGCACAGATCAAGAGGTCCTACACACCTGAAAATGCAACTGTGTATGGAGGAAGCCTCCTGCAACCGCAAGGGAAGGAATTCCATGGAAATGTATGGCTGCCTGGGCTGACAGTGGTTGGGGAAAACTGATCCCATCATAATCCCATAAAAAGATTCCAAGAACAAGATTTCCAGAAATCCCAGACAAACAGCCTGCTTTAGAGAAGCTCAAAAAGTCATAAAATTAGGTCACTTACTCATGTGCTTCCAAACCAAGTCAGATGTATCATTTACCAGGTCTATTAAAGACTTTCCATGAGATCCAGAACACATTAAGGAAATCTGGGTCCCACCTCCTTCATACCCCAAACCTCAATAATACCATTTGCTTCTTCCAGTGCTTCCTCTGTCTCTCATAAACAATCCGGGGCAGAAACACTCTCTTCCTACTGGCAATTCAGGACTTAGTTCAACAGGGACCAGTGTCAGATGAGGCCACTGCACAAATAATAATGCTAAAGTGCATATAAGTCTGCTCTAGTGACACAACTGGAGGCATGAGCTGGTAGGAGTCAAGAACATCTTATGTGCATTATTAAAATAACTACAGAGAAGGGTGAATTTCAGCTCCTGAAATCTTTCAGTTGAGTCGTACTCAAATATATGCTCTATTCTCACGAGATTTATAGGCTTAATACAGGAATCAAAGAGAATAAGTAAAACATTAAAGCAATTTGTTTAAATGATTCTTTCAAATGAGTCAACATTCCAGTAAATTAAAACTGTAGGTATAGAAATGGAATATATTTGTTGTTAAGACAAGACATTAAGTATCACACTTGCATCACTTGGCTTTACACACTTCTGCATCTTGGGTGAGTAAATGAGTTGCAATGAAGTGAAGTTCCCTTTTTAAATAAGTAAAGCACACCTCCATCTACAACGTGAGGAGACAGACACTGAGGAGATACGGTATCAGATCACAGTCATGTTTCCTCTGGTACAAGCCATGGGGAGATCAGGCCAAAGAAAACTACTTAGCAGATTGAAGCAGTCGAAAAAAAAGTACATTTACTTGTTAAGGTCTAATGGTCTCAGATGTCTGCAGTACAAAGGAAAGTATTTGAACAGCTTAAAAGTTTTATGGGTAGAATAACATTCAATAAAAAAAATGACATTTTTGCAGGACTAGTTAGGAAACCGCAGGCAGGCGGGAATTCCGGGAAAGCCCCCGTTCCTCCTGGGAGGAGTTGGTGGGGAGCAGGGAGAGGGCTCCCTATGCTGCCCTGTGCTCCAGGGAAATAGGGAAGAGATGTTTGAGGGTTGGTTTTTTCCCTAAAATGGTGTGTCTCTTTGATCCGGCAGGTGGGCTCGGTCTCAGAGATGGAGCTTGCTGCTAGGAAAATCCCAAATCCCAAAGCTGGGTGCTATCTTTGCAATCTCTCCAGAAACCTGCCATGTTCCACGTGTCACTGAAACCCCACGTATCCCTCAGCTTGTTTAGGAAGAAAGTAATGAAGTTTTGGAGCAACGCTGACTCTGGACAGAGAGGTTCTGGGCGAAGCTTCACATACACCCACCCTATGATTTATAGATGGTATCAGAACCAGAGCAGGAGACTTACTGTTTCTGTGATGTAAAAGAGCTGAAACCAGGTGAGATTCTGTGTTTTTCAATGAGTTTGACCAAGAATTTTAAAATGCCTTTGATTCCCAAATTCAAAGCGAAAGTCAGAGAAATAAGCCCACATGAACCAGACTCAAGAATGTATCTCCACAAAGCCCTGCGAAGTGAAAGCACAGCTTTGTAACAGCTTTTGTTGACATCCTCCCTCCCAGCAGGCTTCTAAACAGTAACTTCTGACTGCCCGAATGCAAAATGTCCTCACTGCACGATTCTCACATGGACTTTAAAAAAATAAGCTAGAAATCTATTTACAGATTACGTGTGCATTAAGAATATGCATCATCTGGCACAAGGAAATTATGGGGTTTCTGGAAGTTATCTCTCTGTTGCATCAGTTGATGCCTAAAGTAAAGGGGTATTAAGGTAGAGAGGAGATGGAAACACGAGAACTAACGGAAAGAGGAGACCTGTATAATATTTGCTAGTGTTTCCCTGACTGGTATCTGCCCACACTTATCACAGACTCAGAATGGTTTGGGTTGGAAGGGACCTTAAAGATCACCCAGTTCCAACCCCCTTCGCAGGTTGCTCCAAGCCCCTGTGTCCAACCCCCCCTTCAACACTGCCAGGGATGGGGCAGCCACAGCTTCTCTGGGTACCCTGTGTCAGCACCTCAGCACCCTCACAGGGAAGAGCTTCTGCCTAAAAGCTCATTTCAATCTCCCCTCTGGCAGGTTAAAGCCATTCCCCCTTGTCCTGTCACTACATATCCTTGCAGGAAGTCCCTCTCCAGGTTCCTTCATAATGATGAGCCAGCAGCCAGATAAATGGCTGCCAAATAAATAGGCCTTGTCATTTTTAAAACATCAATTATCACCATTATGTTACTGAAAGAGCAGTGTGTCTGGAATTACACCAGCAGGAAAATGCTCCCTGACAACACAATTTCTTCGCATATGGAAATAAGCCACTTACTCCACAGCACCTTTACACTGATGTGAAGTCTGTGTTACGCAGCTCGCACTGCTGTAGCGATAACGATATCCTCAAAGCTGGGAAGGAGCCTAAATAAAGCCTTTTCCTTCTTTTATATTACAGTAAATCATAGAATTAACCAGGTTGGAAAAGACCTTTAAGATCATCAAATCCAACCATCATCCCACGACTGTCAAGCCACCACTAAACCATGTCGCTAAGGGCACACTGATCTCCCCTCAAGATCTCCACTCACAGCCACCCCCCCATCTGCCCTCTCATAGTGGCCTACGCTATAAAGATGCCTCCTGTAGCCCTCATGGCCCACCCCTCCGCCAGGATCTCCCCTCATGGCCACCCATCATGCCCCATGGCCGCTGCTCACACCCCATGGCTGCTGTTCACCCCTCTTGGCTGCCCCTGCTCTCCCCTCATGACCTCTCCTCACCCCTCATGGCTGCCCCTCTCCCTCCCACTGACCAACGTCCTTCCAGGTCCAAGTACTATCCTCACAGCAGCTGAGTCCAAGCCTGCCTGCTGAGATCAATGCATGTGATGCTTGTTCAGAGGACTCAAGAAGGCTGGGGTTTATGTGATGTTCCTCATTCCAAAGGATCCAGGAACACCTTAGCGAGCGCCTGACCTGAAGCAGGGCCAGCTTTCAGATAGAACCATTAAGCGCCCAGCATCAGACACCAGTCCTTTACGCTGTGTTAACACAGTCCATGTCCATGCTCTATACATTCTGCAGCTCTTACACAGTTATTGCAGCATCTCAGCATTATTTTAGGCATTCATCATTAATGCAAAAAAATGTTTTGCTCATCATCTTCCTTGAAAACCTGGATGTATTAGGACTGACTTTGGGTCCAAGTATGGTCACAAGATAGGGTAACTTCATTTTTGCTTTTTTTTTTGTGCTTTTAAGTCTTAAAATTTACACACTGTCTCTGATTTTTTGCTCCCAGCATTATATTTTATAGTACTTAAAGGCTAAACCTTACAGATGTGTCTGCAAGGAAACTGGCACCCAAGATGTTAAACGCCCATGCAGTGCTGCAGAGAGCAGTTCATATTCACAGGAGGTTTCCACTAACTTGTTTGGACAAACTGAGTAAATGTCAGTGGGAATTCTGACCCTGTGCATTACATTAATCTTCATAACTACTCGTCCAGATGTTTACATGTTCCTAGGATGGAGATGGATTTTTTTCAAGTTAACTTTTGCAGCCCATTGCTATTTGGAACAAGAAACAGGCTTCTGGCATCCACAGCTACTTCTGCTCCTCAGCTCTGAAGAGGACAGGGATAGCTCATCTGCTGCTATGCCCTCTTCCCCTTCAAGGAGGATGATGAGGAGGGTACCCCAGCCCATGGCAAGAATAGATAACAAACAGCTTGCAGGGCTCAGAGCAATGCCTGCACTGCCCCACGCTCTTCTCCACAGCTACACAGACTCTGCTCTATCTCACACCCTGATCCCTGCAAGACAATGAGACAAATGGAGGAAGAGGTAATTATTTCCCACACCATACAGCCAGGCAAAGGCATGTCCAGCTTCCCTACTGGAGCAGTCATGAATTAGTAACAAGGATGTCCATGCCTCATTTGTACAGTGCTCAGGGGGGTGGAGGGAAGGAACTGTTAGTGATGCTCCTGTGAGTCCAGTGACAACCTAATTCAAAGAGGCTACACCAGCCACACAAGCCAGGACTTCTAACAGATACAATGCAATAGATAAAGTGATAGCAAAATCAGTGCAACAAAATAAAGGTAAGACGCTGTGCAATGCCATAATGAGTAAGACACACAGTATGGTTGCAAAACCACAGGCATTTAACATCCACAAGCAAACCAACCTTCCAACCAACAGAGGGAAGATTTAGATTCAACATTAGGAAGAATCTAAACAATATCACTCTCATCACCTGCCACATACCCACCCCACAACGTCTATGACTGAATTACAGACATTTCCATCTATCAAAGTGCCTCCTAAAGTATGTGTAAAGCCATGTGTATTTGTGGTGAATAACTGATTTTCAGATGAGCACTGTGTGCTTCTGCTTTCATTTGCCTGGTCTAATTCTACAGATGAGCTGAACTACAAGCACTGGTACATTCCACACCTCCCACAACCAATTCAATGAAGCACACAGACACTGGGGACAGTTTTCATTTCACGAGAACAATACACTGAGCTTCTTTAGTTGCTGATTTTTTAATCTCAGAGTCCTCCTGCCAGCAAGTTCCTATGATGAATGGAAGGTGCTGACATCAACTCACATGCTAGATTGTCTGGAACAAATCGCCTTGCATTTCAACATGTGTCCTTCACAGGGGTGCCACAGGCTCATTTGCTGTTTCAGAGATAATATTATTTGTTAGCATAGTCATCAGTTTACCAAACAGAAAATGCTGTGCTCCTCCTCATGTCCTGCAGAAGATTATAGAATCTTAGAACAGCCAGTGGTTTCTAGGGAAATTCTGATAGCTTGTTTTGCCAGCTGTTTTGAACATTGTTCCTGAGATAATAGCCTTTTTAAGGGATTTAAAATGTACTTCAATCATGCCTCAATCAAGTCACTAGATCATCCCATGTCTCTGATGATATGGAACTTTCTTATAGACTGCTCAAATCAGCTCTTCACACAGTTTTAAACTACACAACTTCCAAGAGGGTTGTGTTACCTTAACCAGCTGCTTCTCTCTCTGCTCTAGTTTGATGTTCCCCAAATCCTCCTCCTCCCCACTACAGTCTCTGGTCTAAAAAGAGATGGGGTAGAGCTTCCTCTTGAGAGATGTGACACAGAAGGAACTGGGAGGAAACAGAGTTCTAGATACTGTGTTGATATACGGAGAAGGTGATACTCTGAAATGCAGTATCCTTCATTACACTAACACATTTTTTAACATACAAATTAGTTATTAATTGTAATTACTAGATTATTTGGAATTACTGGTCTGTGTCAGAGCTGTTGCTTTGTTTCTTATTCCTGGTGCACAGAAATAACCTATTTTCAAAACATATTTGCCATGAGAACATCTCATACATGGAATGCAATAGTGCAGTCTGGGATTTGCATTAAGGCTGTTGTGTTTTGATGGCTGTATTATAACAGGCAATTACTGTGAGAGCTGTAGAGATCTACCATTAGCTTTTCCCTTTGTTACTCTGATCTGGCTTGCTTCCATCCAAGGGCAAATCTGTACATGGTGATAAACATGACAGACTTGCAGATTTATTCACAGAACAAGAGAAAAAATAAGAGGAAGAAACAAGAAGCCTGTTTGGGAAGACAGGCTGAGAGAGCTGGGCTTGTTCAGCCTGGAGAAGGCTCCTGAAGGGGACACCTTAGAGCAGCTCCAGTGCCTAAAGGGGCTACAGGAAACCTGGAGAGGGGCTTTGGGCAAGGGCCTGTAGGGACAGGACAAGGGGAATGGCTTTAACCTGCCAGAGGGGAGATTGAGATGAGAGGAAGAAGTTCTTCCCTGTGGAACAGGCTGCACAGAGAAGCTGCGGCTGCCCCATCCAGGGGGGTTGGAACTAGATGATCATTAAGGTGCCTTCCAACCCAAACTGTTCTATGATTCTATGCGTAATACCAGGGACAAGGGTTTTCAGTTGGTATTTTCCAACTTTTCCCTTTTTTTTTTTATGGATGAGCAACTCGAGGGCATGATCCATCTCCCTGGAGAGACATCCCCACGACAAGGCGAGCACCACAAGTGCTCTCACAGCAATGGTAGCACAGCCTTGGGGTCTGGCTGTGCACCACAGGCACACGTGTTCAGGACACACATGCTGTAGGAACAGGTACACTGAGCTGTTTGTTTCCTGTGTGCTGCTCTGCTGGTTACCGCCTGTATGTTGATCAGAACATTAAGTGAATTGCTATTTAAGACATGAACAACATGATAAGAGACTGTGAATCCCTAAATGGGATCAAAGTCACTGAGGCAGGAAGGGTTTTGGCAATGGCTTTTGTACAAACTACTCACAAAATTAAAAAAATAAATTAAAAGGAACAAAAATGATCACTGTATTTGAGTTTCTTTTGCCAGACTAACCAAAGAATGACAGCTATACCCATTTACCAGCCCAGTATTTTCAATGAAGTTGTGAATCAACCTCTGTGCTCTGTAGAGGAGTCCATGGATATTTCTGCTCCCTAGATTTCTGCTCATGCCCTTGTACCAGGACTGAAGGGAACCTCTGATGAGTCACTTCGAGGTGGCAATGGAGGGGGGAGAAGCAAGAACTGTCTTTCGGTTGGATTAATTTTCCACTGGGTAAATGGGACAAAACCACCCAGCCAAGGTTCTGAGCAGGGAATTCAACAATTACAGCTGCCTTCTTCCAGAGCTGATCAGACATGAGAAGAGAGAACTCAAACAAAGGTAGATAAGGAAGTACTTAAGGCTCCTCAAAGAAAGAAAGGGAAACGATCTGACAGAATCAATAGGGACTCATTCAGTGAGTGAACGTTAATGGGCTATGAGAAGAACTGCACACAAAGCCACTGACCTTTCCTGGCACCTTGCATAAGTAATGACCATCCTAACTTCGGTTCATTAGCAAAGCCACCCTGTGCAAGGTAAGCTACATGGGCAGGCTCAGCCTCCTCTCCGAGTCCCTCAGCTTTTGTTTACATCCCAGAGAACACTGGTGCTCCAGCTTTTCTCCACACACCTATCTACAAACCACTCCTTAATCCCTTGTGCACCTCTCTACAAACAAGTTCATTCCACACCCTCCAAACTGCACACACGGGGGTTTTGTTACTGTGTTGACCACTGTTCTTCATGTAAGTGCACAGAAAACCCAAGAACTCCATTGAACCTTTTCCTTCTAGGTTTTTAATCATTGCAGACCTAACCCGTTGCTCTCAACAAAAGGGCTGTGAATCCCCCCACAACAGCAGTGAGGAAAGAATTGTGACCAAGTAGTATTTTACATAGACATTAAGGGACACAGAAGACACACTGCAATGTGCAAGTTTAGATTCTGCAGCATACTTTAAAGATTTCTCTTTCTGTGCTGCACCAGGCTAAGGAATCATCTTTCCTTCCATCTAGTGTCCACGGAAGATGCACATTGTCACTGGAAGATGTGCACTGACATGAAGAGACACCAGACCTGCTACACAGCAGAGCTCAGGTGCTGACACAGTATCTTGCTGCCCATCCTCCCTGAACTCACTCCTGCTTGACAGTTTCTCATCCTTGCTTTCCAGGCTTGTAACACACTTCTGACCATCAGGAGCAGAAATTACTTCTCTCCCGTGCACCTCACTGATTGAGCTTCTTTGGCCATACCACCCTGGTCCTACTCAGTGCCCACCTGCCTGAGGGAAGGGTGGTTTCCAGTGTACCACTCATCACAGCTCTCCAACACTCATAATTTATACTCCCACAGCACTTGCGATCACCTACAGCATGTAATAAAACATCAGAAGGGCTGGATCATCACTCCTGGATAAGGAGAACACACAATAACAACTTTGAATGCTACCTTTGCAACCCAACATGGTAGAGGTACAAGCTACACATCCCTTACCAACAGAGAGGACCTGAGTATTATTTTTGCCAAGACCATATCTCTGCATACATTCAAAGGTTGAAATGAATCCTGGAAGTACTTAGCACTGAATGATATCATCCATAACACTGCATGAGAGGCTTTAAAGGCAGATTCATACAAAAAACAATAAATCATCTGCTGCAGTGGCCAGCAGCCAAAGTGATGTTACTCAAATACCATCTCCACAGGGGCTCCTGCAGCTGAACTGGGCATTCCCCCGAGGGGTGTGTTTGGGAAGAGATGCTGCTGCAGTGCTACCCTCATCACAGCGGGCTCCTCACCAGTGCCTGGCACCCAGCCCAGGAGAGCACATCCCCCAGGACAGCAGGGAATGGCTGGACACTTGCCCCAGGCTCCACAGGGGAGGCAGAGAGAGCACGGAACTGAAACTACTCTTTCTTGAAGAACTCATCGGGAGCATGAGGTAGAAACTGAAACATGCATCAATCAGAAAGCTGGTGGGTTACTTGTACTAACGCTTTTGTTGAGTCCCTCCAAGTACATGGGCAGAAGTTAACTGCCAAGGGGTGTGCCTCCAGCAGCTCCTGCCAAGCAGCTGGAGGAAGATGCTCTGTGACTTTATGCCAAGAGAAGGTTTGTGTGCCTATAACATGACAGTGCCTCTCAGTGGAACCCTCACACCGGAAGTGTTTACTTTCATGCACCCCAAAATTAACATTTTGATTTGAATTACACTGTCATAGAACAGTTAGCGGTGAAGGGACCTTAAAGCTCATCCAGTTCCAACCCCCTGCCACGGGCAGGGACACCTTCCACTATTGCTGGTTGCTCCAAGCCGCTGTGTCCAACCTGGCCTTCAACACTGCCAGGGATGGGGCAGCCACAGCTTCTCTGAGCAGTGAGCATTTTGGCACTAAACACGCCAAAGCAAATAGAACTTCTCATGCCTATGATTGGGCAGAACAAATGGATACTGTTGTGTTGCTAGCAGTAAACTCCTTTTCCAAAAGCAGTCACTCACAGAAGTCCACCATTTCTACCGTAGCAGCAGCACTTCTTCATTATTACATTTTTTGGTTTATTTACCTCTTTACTGCTTTTTACTGATTCTCTGCATCTCATTCTGCTGCTCTCCCAGAGAAGCCAGTCCCACAATGCATTTGTTTTCCAGCATGGTATTTCTACCTAGAGAAACTCCTGCTCACAGTATAATCCTCCCCAAGCAGAAACATTAATCCCATAGATCCTCCAGCATCTTTCAGGGATTTTTCCACTTCTTCTATGGCCTAAGCTGCCTTCCCTGTACAGTTATAAATTTTCATTGCCAGAACACCACTTAACCAACCCCGCCAGGCATCTGCAGGGCCCTGTGTTCTCCAGAGTTCCTGGGCTTCACTTGGCTATGTGAAGGTCAGATGTGTTCCCCAAGGTTTTATTCCACGAAGTTCTTCTTGTGCTGAAGTCAGGCTTCAGTACACTAACATTTATGCATGAATTGATGCGCCTGGTATCAGACCTGGGTGCAGAAGCCTCACGTGCCCACATCTGGCTGAGGTGGTTTGCCTTGGGGGACCTGCTGGGCTGAGCATCTTTATGGGAACTGGCTGTCAGCCTGAAAATCTCTGTTTGAGGTCAAAAGCTCCCTGATGCAAATTGCAGGACAACCTAGTTAAACATTATCCACCTAAGTATTTCTAATTTAGTCAACTATAAGCTACAACTACAAGCTTAGTCAAGCTACAAGCACAAAGACACTCTGGTTCCACTGAAAATTGTCTTCGTTATTAAAAACCCAAAATGCCTCAAAACAAACTTTGATGCTCAAACCACTCCCGCTAGAGATTTTCCCATAATAGAAAATCGCATTTTCTTTGCTACTGTGGGAAAAACCTCTGTGTTAGCTTTCCCTGAAGCTCAGTCTTTGTGCTAGAAAACCAAACACCTAAACATTTTGGATGGCTCGTTTCAGATTCTTCTGCAGAGAGATGTGCGAAGACATCACCCACTGGTTGCAAAGACCTTGGCTCCATCTTGGTACCTCAGCTCTTCACCTCTCCAACAGTGTGGACAGAGCCACCTTCTCAGTAGCCATCCACTTCAACACTTGGAGTAGGGATCGGTCTTCAGTCTCTTCCCATGACAGAGCTTCCAACCCAGCTGGGCCCCCTAGATGCTACTGTTGGACTACTACATCAAAAGCTAGTGAAGAACCATTTTCAGCACTAAACACACCACCAAACTACAGCACCTATTATTTTTCTCACCAAGAAAAGGGTCATTAAGAGTCCAGCATGAAGAACACTGTGCTGAAAGAGCAACTAAGAACGTCTTAAAGACCACATCTCTCCATTTATTTTCTACATCATGCTTCTCTGCTTTGAGCAGTGGCAGCACTCAGATACAGGTCTAGCAGTAACTACCCCACCAGCACTGGGAAATGACAACGTGAGGACACAAAGACATTCTGTCAGTTACCAGATACAAAATGATCTCATCCCCAGGAGAGATCGAATCAACCACCCAAACCAACAGCAAAGTACAGATTCGATGACTGAATTTCTGCTCTCTGTTTGTGGGGTGGTATGAGCAGCAAGCACATGGCTCTGTGTGCACTGTATCTTACCAATCTTCTCCTGGGACCCCAGAATGTCCCATTCCCACCTCCCCAGGTGCCTTATGAGGTCACCACTGAATCACCCTTGGATTTGCCACACATGCAGGGATCAGGCTGCGAATGCTCTGGACTAAGATCAACCTGCACAGGACATTCCAGTATGGGTGAGCTTGGAGGGGGCTACTGCTCAGCAAAGGGACATTACTCTTCTGATACAATTCTGAATGCAAAGTAAGTGGGGGAGCTCCTGCAGAGGAGATACACGTGTATAATGATTTCAACAAAGACTGTATGCCACAAAATCTTATAAAGGAGCACTACACTACGTGTGTAATGCAGGGAAGTATTACTCTGGCATGGATAATTTGTAACTCTCCAAGAAAACACAGGATTTCTTGGATTTGTAGGATTTATTTTGTAGAATCCTTGGTTTGGGTTGGAAGGCACCTTAAAGCTCATCCAGCTCCAACCCCCTGTCACAGGCTGGGACACCTTTCACTAGGGCAGGTTGCTCCAAGCCCCTGTGTCCAACCTGTCCTTCAACACTGCCAGGGATGGGGCAGCCACAGCTTCTCTGGGCACCCTGTGCCAGCGCCTCAGCACCCTCACAAGGAAGAACTTCTGCCTCAGAGCTCATCTCAGTCCCCCCCCCGGCAGTTGGGACTTTCCTTGCCATGGGCTGGTCTCAGTACTGGATGAAACTGAATCAGGCTTCTAGAAGGCCAAGGTGTACAAAATCCCATTGATGACATACAAATTCATCAACAATGAAACCTGCAAGTTGCAGCTATTCCAGCACATAGGAAAAAAGGTCTCACAAATGTGAAATGAAGGATACAGAAGGACCAGGATCCTCCCCACTGCCCAGACTGCTCAGGGAAGGCTCTGACGGGAGGATGGTTACAGGTACCAGCAACCATGCTGGTCCTCATGCAGTGGGGCAAAACAGCCATATCCTCACAGTTGAGCTCAGCCCAGCAGCAGCACTGCACAAACTCCCTCAGTGTGAGGTGGTGGGAAAGTGCAGAGACCACATCTGCTTCCATCAGGGTTTTTTTTCCTACTTCTCTGTCAAGCACTGGAAGAAGATATATAAGCAAAATCATCGCTACACAATTCTTTTCAGACAAGTCCATGTGCACCCCTCACATGCACTCTTGCTGTTTCTAACAGGATGAATAAACTCACAATGTCAATGAAAAACCTACTGTCAAACTTCCTTGTGCCCCAATAGTGCCTATTCTGCAAAGATTTTTGGTTTGGTTTTGTTGTGACAAGTGGTTATCCTCTGTCCATCTGTCTCGCAGACCTATAGGCTTCACTGCTTGGCTTACCTCAAGCTAGAATTTTGAAAGGGCTCTTCCAGCACTCTTTTCCCCGA
>NW_009918871.1:194687-217599 GCF_000696875.1 Nestor notabilis
GGACCTATTCCCAAAAATACCACCCACTTAACACAAGATGGCACCGCTGACCATCTAAGGGGCTGAATGTGAGGCCAGGTACACTGGCAGGTTGGAATCTGGTTATTCCACCCATTTCATGACTCCTGAACAAACTCATCCTGGTGCTTGTCCTCCCCATTCCTCATTCCACTCTCCTACAGACTCAGCCTGTTTTCCTGCTTTGTCTTCCAGTCTCTCTTCCAGCAGAGACTAGGTCAGAAGAAGCTCAAACCTTCCCCAAACCTAATTAGGGCTGGCAGTACCCTGATTAATGCAAGTGAAAGAAATCACGATAGATTAAAAAGCATTACTAAGCACAGTAACGCATCACTGCTCCTTTGTAACTACAAGCAGGTTACAAGTTTAGCCTCAGCAAGAGGCGACTAACACTCCACAAACCTGAGAACCACAATGTGAACTTCAACTCAAATCTCTGTTAGGACTGTGAGCAAGCTGCCAGCTTGGGTGGGATGTTCAGCACCCACCAGCCCGCTGGCAACCAGCCCTTTCCCATCCATCAGGCCCAACTCCTCCGATGGGAACGTGTTTCAGTCACTGCCAATCTGGACCCGATTACTGGGGGGTGAGGGAGGGTAAAAAAAGAAGGTTGACTTGGTATTAGTGTTTCTCTTGAGTCCCTGGGAAGCATAAGGACTGGGGGAAGGCTGAATTCCTTCCCTATACAACAGAGAATTACATCCTTGCTCTGGAATGTTTAAGCTAATTCGGAGAATTTAACAGATATTAATGTTCTTGCTGCAGAGAGCTACACACCAGTCTACAGCTCGAGATGAATTACTTGTGAATCTTGTTCTATTTCCACAGTGCTCTCTTGAAACAAAGCAAGGTTTATAGCACTTTATACTTTTTTTTAAGGTAGATTCCCCAAATCACTGCCCTTCAATGAAGCTCATGGCATTCCTCTAAGCTGTTTTATACCTAGACAGGACTGAAACGGATAGTCCTTGCTCCAAGATACATTCTCATGGTCTCTCATTTCTTGAGGATACACAGGCAGGACTTGCCATGTTTGTATTCACCAAGCTCACATTTTCCATTACTTTCTGCTTCCCTTAACACTTCAAAGTCCTTGTGCTCAGTTACCAGTCCCACAGGCCAGACTTCTGTGGTTCTCACTAAGTGTCCCCCAATTACAACCCCAGTTAATGGGTTTAAGTCTCACCATCAACTGCAGAATAACTCCTTGGATTTCAGCAGGGATAATGCAGATACTGTCCTGCTCTGCTACTTCAGGGCTACTGAAAAAAACTATTCAGCAAGCATCAGTCAGGGCTTTACAGGGGGTACAGCTGAGGTCTGAACCTGGGTCTTCTACAGTCAAGCCCAGAGATATATCATAGAATCACAGAATGGTTCGGGTTGGAAGGGACCTTAAAGATCATCCAGTTCCATGAGTCCTCAGTAAAGAAGGCATATGTACACAATAATCTGCTTATATCTTTTATATATGCACTTGTTCATGTATTTGCAGACTATTACAAGCAGACTATTGTGCCTGTATGTAAAGTCTTGGGTGCTACCATTCAGTTATGGAGACTCAGCAGGCCTCAAAGGCTCTCACTTGTAAGTCAACATCTACACATAACATCATTTCTTTATACAGACCACTCAAATCATACAAATACCATACTAAATGTACAGTCCACTTTGCTAATAATCTTTTGGGTTGGAAGGGACCTTAAAGATCACCCAGTTCCAACCCCTGCCACGGGCAGGGACACCTTCCACTAGAGCAGGTGGCTCCAAGCCCTCCTATGCCGATAGCTTGACTCCGGAGGCTGAAGGGCTCCCTGTAGGAGCATGCAGGGCTGCACTAGAGAGCCCCTGGGCAGTGCCCTCTCTCCTTGCACGTGCCTCCAGGGTTGTGCCTGGGGTTCTTCAAGGTAAATCCCAACTCCATGAAACAGAGCAGCACTATGGCTTCAAGGCATGAGCTGACCAGGGACAAAGATTCCTTCCAGCACAGCTACAACCAAGCCTGTCTTGCTCTAGCCAGGCTCCAACAAAAGGAAACAAAACTCCTGTCTTTGCCTTCCAGCCTCACCTCCTCTTCCCATGTACATGGAGGCTGCAGCTCACTGGGGATGACACAGCTCTTCTGCTACTGGGAAGACACAGAAGATACCAGGGCTCTGATTACAAGCCCCCAAACCATCAGTACCCAGGACAGAGCAGCCCTCAGTGTGTTTAACACTTGAGTTTTGTTCCCTTAAGAGAAATAATCATCCCATTTTGTAAACCTTCTCATTTTCCCCAATAAAATTCCCCTTACTGACTATTTCTGCAGTTATTCTTAGCATTTCTTACATCTCTAATTCTCCACATATAAATCCCTTTCTCTCCTGCCTCCTTCCTATCTCTTTTGCTAAGCCTTGTATTTTTACTAACTGATGAGCTGGTTTACTAGCTGATGCTATCGCCTTTCCTCCCCTTGGTTTTTACTTTTCCACTTATTTACACACTTTATCTCCCTCACTCTGCAATTTCAGTCCTGGTATTCTTGCATTTTTAGGTACAGTCTAAGAGAAGCCTGAATCTCCTGTATTGGGGCTAAAAATTAGGATTGTAGGTCCTCTTCCTTGGAACAAATTATTAGTTCTGATGATTCAATGTTATAAATCTTAAAACCTCTTTTGCTCTCAGCAGCATATGAATATAAGGTCATTAAAACTGTAATTCTAATAAAAGGCAGTGGTTTGTAAAATGCACAGCTTATCCAGTATCAGCTGATTTAATTCACTTCCTATCTACCAGAGTTTTGACGTTTAGGCAGTCTCCCAGTGGGAAAACCTACAGTCTTCATTTCTAGTATGTCTCACATACTGGTATTAAAGAATATAAAGCATTTACAGAAGGCCAGTGTACCCTCTTGGACCTATGAATCAGAGCATACAACATCAGACAACGTGTAGTTATAGACCTAAAAAAGCCAACTGACTTCCACCGGCAGCCAGTGGAAATAAATGTGAATAGCCAAGAAATAATCCTTGTTATAATCACTACTTCCACTACCAAACTGCAGGAAGAACTTCCTCCCTGGTGCAGCAGATGTTCCATTGCTTGGTAACTTGCAACAGGTTTGTCCATCTTTCTCGAAGGGATGCTCCTAACCTTGTAAAGCCCATTTGGAATTGTGCAGAATTCAGTAACCCAGGTTCTCCAGCTGTCATCTTACAGTTTGTGTTGAAGCAAGTGATCTGCAACCTGCCCACATGTCATAAGAGAGCACACATCTTGCGGCTCTCCAATACAACCCATTGGTATGGAGATGAAGGTACAACGAATAAGGCTAAGCTGTGTGATGTAGAATTTGACAAAACCCTGAACAAACTGCAGTAAAAGCGACAATTTCCTAAACTCCTGTTACAATATCCTGGGGCCATACCCGAGATTCAATCTAGGTGTGAACTTCAGTGCAGTATTTCTGTGAGAGTAGATTAGGAACCAGTTTATTAAAGTTAAATGTTTTACACCCGTGTAAGGGAAGTCTTGTGGGAGAATACGCTCAGAGTATAAAGGTTCATGGTTAACACGCTAGCAAAGAACATCTGAAGGAGTGCATCTGGCCTCAAAACTCGGGCTTCATCTCTTTTTTAGCAAGTGTCTTCAGGATGCTTTTGCCAGGACAAGAGCCCCAAAGCAAGTCAAAAGCTTTTTTCCTACTAAAAAAAAATCCAGGTGTAACTCCCAAAATGCAAATTTTTCTAGAATTCCTCCTTTTTGATTCCATTTGGTTCTATTTTCCTACTCACAGCAATGAATCCTGGTTCACCGGCTCCAGTAGGAATGACCTGTTCCTTGGCAGGGTAAGCTGTTATGTTTCCATCACTATACATAAGCTCCACTTCAAGAGGGTGAGCAGGCACCAGGCCAGAAGCAGAAAACCTCTGCCTTGCAGTCATTTCTGAGCCAAGATATTCCTTTTGCTTTTCAAAAGCATGAGTGGTCAAAAAGCACTGCTTGGAAATTGAAACCATCCTCCATGCATCTCTGCTTCTCTCAAATTAAGCTTGAAAAGCATTGTGGATTACATGACTCCTGCAGCGTGGGGACTGTGTTTTCCCAATCCATAACACTCTCAGTTTATATTTCTCATTTGCACCTCAGTGTTTTTCCCTTC
Organism: Nestor notabilis; assembly: GCF_000696875.1. Classification (NCBI taxonomy): domain Eukaryota; kingdom Metazoa; phylum Chordata; class Aves; order Psittaciformes; family Psittacidae; genus Nestor; species Nestor notabilis. The sequence goes on from NW_009918871.1 coordinate 198,850, forward strand.
TTTATCACTAAAGAGACAAACCCTCTCTTCACTGTGCATCCCTGTGAAGAGCCGTCATCTGTGTCAGCGAGGAACTCACTGGACAGTACATCTTCACCACCCTGGGACATATGGTCATGATCCATCTTTCCTCGTGAAGGGTCCTCTGCAACCACACTGGAAACTGTGAGGCACTATTTGGAGTTTGTTAAACAGCCCAGTATATCTTCCCATGCAGCACACCGTGCCACACTTTGATTTCTCTGACAGTTATATAGCTATCAAGGGCTTGCTTTAATCTCAGTAGCAGGCTCAAGTATTTTTCAAGCTGTAGCATTTCTGTTTTATGACTGTCCAAATGCTGCAACGTTCTGCTGGTATTACTGTAAAAATCCAGGGCGGGGAAAAACTTAAGCTGAATTAATTCTGGGCAGATTCTGATTCCCCATGGGCTGACTCAAGTCCTAGAGCTGACTTGACCAAATCTAGCCCCTTCTGCCCACAGACACTGGGTGATAGCCCCAGTTTCAAGTCCATGGAAGATCTCTTTCAGGTATTCTGCCTGGTGGATAACACATCCCACCCCACTCTTGAAACTCTCCAGTCTTAAAACTTCCTAGGTGTTCATGTTGACAAAGGGGAGATTGAGATGAGCTCTGAGGCAGAAGCTCTTCCCTGTGAGGGTGCTGAGGCGCTGGCACAGGGTGCCCAGAGAAGCTGTGGCTGCCCCATCCCTGGCAGTGTTCAAGGCCAGGTTGGACACAGGGGTTTGGAGCAACCTGCTCTAGTGGAAGGTGTCCCTGCCCATGGCAGGGGTTGGAACTGGAAGAGCTTTAAGGTCCCTTCCAACCCAAAACAGGCTGGGATTCTATGATTCACTGTGCTCAGGAAAGACACTGGCTGAATCAATTCTGCAGCTCTGAAGCGACTGCTGCTGGTTGGAAATAAGAATGTTAGTTAAAACCCACACAAGTCTGTAATGTATTTCATACACGGGTTATAACATTACAGCCTACCTTAGCTACCAACCTAGACACCAAACCTGAATGGAATTTAATTGCAACCACAGTCTGATAGCAAGAGCTGTGCAGGAGAGGAGCTGGGATTCCCCCTGGGAGCTGTAGGCTTTGGCCATATCTCCTCCACCCTCACTCTTATCACAGGCACCAGCACATCTCTTAAACCATAGACCACCCAATCCAACCCACGATCAAGCATTTTCTTTTTATTTTTACAGTGCCTTGTGTAATCCTCATGCACTACATGTAACATTTCCCTTTGTTTACCCTAAAATCCAGAATGAAGTCCCGTGGACCTTGACCATTACAAGTCAGTACATCCTGTCCCAGCAGATATTCTAAAGGAAACCAAGCTACAACAGACCACAAAATTCATGGGATAAGATGTGGTTATTTTTAGACATTCCCAGTGCTGTTTCGGAGCTGAACAGACAGTCTTATTACAGCCAAGATGACTGCACTGGTTACACAACCCTTCTCTCCAAAAACTAACGGTATCGGCACAGAAAAGCTGGAGACAGAACTGAAAATTCAAACAGGACCAAAAGGTGTTTGCTGGGACACCTGAACCCTAAAAACATACCAGAGTTAGAAAAGAAGCTCAAGATGCCTGCCAAGCATCGATCTGCTCTTTACTGCATGGCCAGAACACTGCTAGCTGGGGAAAACTCAGAGTGACAGCTCTGTGATGTGTTCCCAGAGGAGTTTAAAATTCCTTTGTGTGTTTTTTGAGATAACTGCCTTTACATCACGGTCTGGAGATTCCCTGCAAATGTATGTCCTCATTAACATATTGTAAATGATAAAATCACATGCTGGTTTGGGTTGGAAGGGACCCTAAAACCCATCCAGTTCCACCCCCTGCCACGAGCAATGACACCTTCCACTAGAGCAGGTTGCTCCAAGCCCCTGTGTCCAACCTGGCCTTCAACACTGCCAGGGATGGGGCAGCCACAGCTTCTCTGGGCACCCTGTGCCAGCGCATCAGCACCCTCACAGGGAAGAGCTTCTGCCTCAGAGCTCATCTCAATCTCTCCTCTGGCAGGTTAAAGCCATTCCCCTTGTCCTGTCCCTACAGGCCCTTGTCCAAAGCCCCTCTCCAGGTTTCTTGTAGCCTCTTCAGGTATTGGGAGGCTTAATCTTCCACATGCTTCTCTAAAGCAGCACACAGCACAGTGCACCATCAGGATGTTCTACCAGATTGTATTTAATTACTGGTTACTTTCAGGACAGTGCAGAAGCCCCAAGCACAGATAAGCCTCAGGGCCTCCACTTCTCTGCTCTTTGCCTTGCCCACCTACAGCGACCAGCTCGCACAGGCAAGTTACATCCCTCACTGCTGCACATACTTAACACAATGGAGCACCAGATTTACCTTAGGCCTGCATACAACCCACTTAGGCATACAACCCACTAACATCTACATTTTGATAGTGCTGTTAACTTCCTTGACTACACTGAGTCACAGTGAGATTTCCTCTCAAGGACATGGGATGCTTATTCCCTGCCAAGGCAAAGCGAGACCAAGATCTGAGCTCACTCCTCCCAGACCGAAAGGCAAGATACACATACAATACACAAACTTCAGATGCTCCCAAGAGTTGGCAGCTGCTCTCAAAGACATGTAATCAGCCTTACATGCTGCTGCTCAAGAAGTAATCTGAGGTCAAACCAATATTTGTATAGAACTCCTGCGTTTATCACCATACTTAGAGATAACACGCAAATATTTATCTTCCTCGAAACCATTTTAAACAGAGTATTCCTACCGATTGGAGAGCTCTGCCAAAGCATGAAACAGTTGCTTCCTGGAGTATCCTACAGCTTCCAGCACAGTTTGCCTCTCTTTCGGGCTGATGAAATCATGGGAGCCGGCCTCCTTCCTCTCTGTAGCAGCACAACCCAGTTCCCATCCACCTCAAGACAGGCTTTCAGCACATCTTGTGTTGTTACTTCGGAGATGCCAAGCCCACAGTCCTGCTTTGAATTCCAGTCTCTCCACTGCAGCAGTACAATGCTTTCCACTGGAATGCCCCTCAGATTCCCAGGCTTTGATGATGTCTCAATAGCACGCCGAAAGGCAGGTCCTTGCCACAATGAAAGACAAAATCCTGCAAGTGAATACATGGAATTCTTTAGCCCCACAGAACATTTGTCATTCAGAGGGTTTTTTCCACAGATTCAGATCTCCCCTGCAGTGGATCCCTGCTGCAGGTCAACAGCAGCATTTGCTCTCGTGCATGGGGTCACTACACAAACTGAGCTACAAATTACAGTTACAGACCTGAGCTATAAACTTCGGAAGTGAAAAGCAGTAAACTTGTGAGTAGTTCCTACAACTGTTTGCTACTACTCATCCACACATCACATTTTCCAAAATCACTTAATTTCTGTCTTCAAGTGTTAGGTATTTGTAACAAAGCTCCTACAAAGACCTCCCTAGTATGAAATCAGAGTTCTGAAAACATATACAATATACAAAAGAAATGCAACCAAATTTCCTTTAAAAGCAGTTGCTGCACACTGTGCAAAATTGGTCCATACACATAGACAAAGGGTTTTTTACGTATGCATATATATTGTATACATAGCATAGATACACAAACACACACATATCCCCTTTAGCCCACCCATGCAAAGCTGGTTCTGTTAACAAAGGCACAGTGGGAAAAGTTTTCTCTCAAGTATTACAGTTGCCAAAGAAATGGCAGTGTCACTATTTTCTAGACATCATAGGAAGATGTACCACCTACAAGAATTCCCAAGGAAAGCTCCCTTTTCGGAGCTCCCTCCAAAGTGCCTGTGCATCAGCCATTAGAATCACCTCCCCAGGGAAGTGGTGGATTCCCCAGCATTGGACATGTTTCAGACTGGGCTAGACAGGGTGCTGGGACATCCCATCTAGGTCATGCTTTGTCTAGGAAGGTTGGACCAGATGATGCTTGAGGTCCCTTCCAGCTTTTCAGCTACACCAGAGTTGCTTTGTTCTAGTCAACCCTAGTAGACCGTCCCTTCACAAAGCAAGGTGAGCAGACCCCCTGAGCACAGCCCCTAGTATGCCTGTCCCATGGGCAGCAGGTCCTGCTGGGGGCTCCACAGGGAAGGCAGACCTGCTGCATGGCCTCAGGAAGCTGAGCAAGTTCAACAACCACCAAGTCAAGCACCAACAAGCACTAAGTAACCTGATCTAGTTGAAGATGTCCCTGCTCACTGCAAGGGGGTTGGAGTAGATGAGCTTTGAAGATCCCTTCCAAACCAAACTATTCTATGATTCTAAATCCTCAGTCTACTTGGGGAAACCCCAAGTGACCAACCAGCTCAGGCCAAAAATGTCTTGTTATGCCTAGGGAGGGTTCAGCACTAAGGCATGAGTAGTGGTGGACACTAGACTACAGAGACAGAGCAAGAACTGGAAAGAGAATTACCCGTGGCTGCAGAGAATCAGCGGGTTGGCCTATTTACCAGTGTAAAATGGTATAAATACCTATATGTACATTTGATTGCTCAACCTGCTGCGTGTCGAGCTCATGTATTAAACACCAGCCTGCACATTCCACAAAGGGTTTGGGTTTTATTTGTTTGCCTTCTTTCTAAGGCTGTCAGAAAGGATTTGGATGAGGTCAGTCTCTGAACACAAAACATTAAGCCTTAAGGGAGTACACAAAAGCTGCATCTTCTACTGTACAGCATGTTGTGTGTTTTGGTTTAGGGTTCCCAGGCCCAGGTGGGGTGATCTGCTGAACTGGCTTTGACACAGCCACCACTCACGGTTCAACAGACATCATGAGGGAGCAGGATTCAGAGCCCTGTACAGTAACAGACAGTTATCAAACAGTTGAAAAACCATAGACTAAGCACAAGCAGCACTGTGGCTGCCAAGGGGGGAAGAAACCTCCTGAAATCTGGAATGTGTTTCTACTTACTGTCCATCCTAGTAAAATAAAATGATCTCTCATTTGAGCATATGGTTCTGCTTAGACAAGAAACTGTATAAATTGGTCTAAATCCAGAATAGCCTTTCTGACATGTTACTCAGTATTAGAAAATCACTACAACCTGCATGCTCTGTAGCAATTCCTAATGCTAAGTGCAACAAATCTACAGTGATCCCTCCCCCTCCCGCTTTCCACCCCAGCTTTCTGTCCTGGACCTGTCTGTTTCTTCTTTTCTCAGCTTTGTACATTTTTCACTAAGGCCAACTGGAAATGTCTTTCCCCTTTCTTCATGCTGCTTCCACCTCAACACACCTCTTCAAGATGAGATCATGACTTTTCCCCATGAAAAGCCTCCTAGCAGTATGCTGGGGGTCCTGTTTTGTACAGTAACCCACTGACTGTGCAGAGGTCCAGCTTTCAAATGGCAAATACCTCATAGATAATCTGCATACATATGTTGTAAGGCATTTATGCCTTGTGACAGATTGCTTAGCTTTCACCCGTGTAGTCAGAGAGACTGAGGAACCTCTAAACCTCTGGGGATGCTCAGGTGACGGTGGAGATGGAGTCCTGGGTCCATGGAGCTCTGCTCCCTAAAGAGGGCAATGGTGCCTGGAGAATGGTCAGGTCAGGCTTGCGACCATGCACGTTCCTGGCTAGGGGTTGAGCTTCTTGTACTCTGCAGCAACACTCTCATTCTCCTGGAAGTTCTCCATGAAGTATCAAGACCCAGAAAAAGAAGTAAAGTTACCTGAGAAGGAGGCACCTTTACAGATCTTGGTCAATGGGAGAGCACTGAAGAGGAGCTGGTTGACATTCTTCTAACTGTATTCTCCAGCTGAGAATGTATTTTAGACCTGATCCAAATTTTCCACAGGAACATACTGATTTTCAGAAAATGGCATTGCAAAAGAAATATTGAACTGAAACATTTCTGCGAGATCAACACATTTGATGGGGAAAGCTCGCCTTGGAAGAGTGGATATGGATGGGAAAAGAGACTGTGCCAGGAAACCACTCAGCCAACTGGGCCTGGGTTGGATCCAGGTATGTCACAGATAGATTCATTACTGCTAGGCTCTTCTTCAGCTTACAGAGCCACAGTGAAGACAGAGCAATGCCAACGCACCCATGCTGAAGCTAAAGGAGCACCCAGCCACACAGGGGTCCTGAGGTGTTAAGCATGGTACTGCCTCACTACAGAGAGCTTGGCAAGAACTGCAAACACCACCTCACAAAGCACAGAGAGCTCTGTGTCAACCCAGAGCATGCAGATCTCACCTACAGCAAGGCAATGCAATCAGACAGGAAAAATGGAGCTGCAGCAGAATGGCCCACAACCCTCCTAACAGGACCCCGCTTCTCTTAGCTGAGACTGGGAAGGAAAGCCTTTCCATGAAAAAGCAGCTTCTTAGCTGAGGAAGAGCACGTTTACACACTCTGTGTAACAGACAAATACCATTGTATCAAAACATGCTCAAATAATTGTTTGGAATAGTTTTAAATGGAGTTCCTTTAGAAAGCATTGGAGAGAATGGCAAAATCCCTCCCCACTGCTCAGAAGGAAATAATTACTTTGGGACTACATTCATCACTATGGACTAAGAAGTTACTTCCTGAAATTCATCCCACTGCCAGCTCCTATTTCTTTTGCCACCCACCAGTTCAAGCCAGGTTGTCAGAAGAAATAAATGGGCAGTATCATCCTTACCAGAAGGCTAAGAGCTCTTTCCATTTCAAGACAGAGAGAACAACGAAGGAGTGATCCCTTTTGTTATGCCATGAGGTCAGTATCCCTTCTGCCCACTGGAGAACTCTGCCTGTGCCAACAGCATGGCTTCTTTCTGCACATAAAAGATTCCCATGGACCTCAGCCAAGATAAAAAGAGTTTGTGCCAGGGATGAGGGGGCCTCAATTACTTGTATAATCATTCTAGAGCAGCTTCAATGACTTGCCAAGGCTTACACACGGCCTGAGGTTAAAGCAGCTTCACAATCTCCTGAGTTGGAAAGAAAATGTAGAGCAGGCTCTTCCAGCTAGCTAGACCTAAAGTCAAAACATTCTTACAGGGAGCAGTGCCCATCAGCTGGAGCAGGACACCAGGCAGGGAGCTCCCTCTCCAGAGGTCAAAGCCTTTCTCCTCCCAGCTGAGATGAGCATTCCCAAGAAATTATTATAGTATATTGAAGACACTCAAAATCCCTTTTGCAGAAGGAGGCTGCATTTCATGAGGGACCAAAGAGTTTCCTTAAAAGAAATGCACTGCACCAGTTGCAGTAAGATTTAATACTTCCCCCTGGGAGATGCTGAGCTGGACATAACAGGCCATGACACGCCAAGGAGCTCCTGTGTCCCCAGGAGAACACAACTTCCTGCAGCATTCATAGGAGCAAGCAGCTCAATGTTCAGAGTGATGCAGAACTAACCCTATGATCCAGCTCTTCCACCATACACCAAAACCTATTTCCAAAAGAGCTTTGCAATCAGCTCCAACCCACATTCACAAAAAGATCCCAAAACTATATACAAACACATTTGAAATTAATTACTAACACAGACTTTCAAGTCATAATGAAGAAATCTTGTTTCACAACACAAACTCCCACGCAAACCTTCTTCCCACAAAGATACAAGACAAGAATAACAAAGTATCACGAGTCACTTTCCTCCGCCACTTACACCTTTTGTGCAGTATTTGCAATGCCACCAATTCTGTAATACTTTTATAGTCTGTATGGAGCAAAACCAGGTTAAACTGATACCTTTTTTTAACTTTAATTATTTGAGGTTTTTAATCAACCATGTCCCCAACAAGGAAAAGGTCTTGTGTGGGCTGGATAAAGTCAGCTCCGGGAGGGCCTCACCTGGGTTCTGGCTGGCAAGAGAGCACATGGAGGCTGGAAGTGTGTCTCTCAGGAAGCAAATAAGCTCCTCGCAGCCAGGATGTGGCAGGTGGCTTTAACACACCAGTCCTGAGGTAAAAACTTAATTTGCAAGTTAAAGTCATGGTTTGACACCGAATTTTTTTAAGGAAATGAGATGAACTTAAGTCAGTTGACAAAAAGCCAAAGCCAGTAGTAGTTCTTACGTTTATGAGACAACCTCATTGCACCTACTTCAAAGAGAGACTCCCAAAACAAGCAGAAACTTCTTCACACATTGACTATCTTGTGAGGATCTTAAGAAGAAAAAATTCTTCCTTCTAGCTAGCCAAACAAGGGCTTCTTTGAAAGTACACCCTCAATAGACTAGGATGCTTCATGTGCAAGCTCCTTGGGGTCCTTCTTTTGGTGTCCACAGCACCTCATACAGGTGGGCTCTGACTGTAGCTTGTGTGGGCTGACACAGCTCAAATAACATGTGAGGAGGGGAAAAAGACTCAGGCAGAGCACTGCATTCATAGCACAGTAACGACCACTGTAACACTACCTAGAGAGATAGGCAGCAGAGGAGTTCCATAGCAGGAAGAACACGAACTCCATCAAACCACCTTCAAATACAGTCGGATGAGAGGACACTTCCATGAATAAAAGGCAGTGTTTTCTGCTTGCTTTGCTGAAACACTTTCTGATTTGTTTTGGTGAGATGGTGGGAATTCAGTAAACTATACGATATCAGCAATCCTTGTCAGATAATACTTCTTCACCAACTAAGGCTGAGATAAGCCCTTCTTCCCCAGTATAAAAGCAGAGCATAGAAGCAATACCTCGTTTACAGGTCAGAGAACCTTCTTCTCCCTTAATGAAGTAGCACAGGATGCACTCCACCACTGGTACAAACGTCCTATTGCTCAGAACCTGCACACCCCAAACCTGCCTTGAGCTGCACACAGCCCCTATGCAGAGCACATCGCACACACCAGGCCTGGGGCACTCCAAGCCATTCCCAACACCTGCTTGGATTGCTCAGGTCCGTGCCCTGGCCACAGGCCAAGCATGAGCTCAGCTGAGCAGACGGACCCCCTCTGACACATCACAACTCCTGGGCACGGGGCCACAGGAGACGCAGCGCTCAGGGCATGTGTCGGCCCCTGCCAGATATGCTCCCTCCTGGTCCAGCATCTGTCATCCAGCAGGAGGAGAGAGCATGAAAACAGCTGAGGAAGAAAAGGAATAACATGGCTTGGGAGAAAAGCATAAAGGTGTCTCTGGGGGTGTACCGCATAAGATGAGGTTACAGAGCAATGTGGCAACCCAGCAGCTGGGCAGGGAGAAGGACCCCAGAGGACCTCAGGACTAGGGAGAGAACTGGAATGGCAAGGCTAGGAAGGGAAGCAGCAGGACTCAATCAGGAATGAAGGGAAAACAGCAGTCAGTCTCTGCACAGTCCTAGCAAGAGGCAGGGGAAAACTCCTGCTCCCACTGTGGGCTTATAGGTCCTGGGACTAGGCATCCCCCTCCTGCTGCCTTCCACCGCAGGAGGGAGATGGGGAAGAGGCACAGGGGCCAAGGCACTGCTGCTCTCCAACAGGCAGAACTACTCATCCTTCAGAACTGTCTCCTGTGGAAATCCTGGTTCTGGAGACTACCAACACATCAAATCTTCCTGTGACAACACCCAGAACTTCAACAGGGACAACCAGAGGTCAACAGGATGAAAAAAAGAACCTGTGGAAATGACTTACCATTTCATGGTAAAAGCCAACTACAGTTTTCCATCCACAGCAGGCACACTGTGGATGTTAAACCCTTGCACCAACCATCATGACCATGGTCATCATTGTCTCACTATTCTCATCAGGGTGGCAAAGGTATCTAGAATTACAGGTTGAAATGAAGCTTAACTGCTATGTATTACTCTGTATTTACAAAGCTGTTGTGCTAAAGGTGGTGTAACAGAAACACTAGGTATGAAAAAAACCCAAACTGATTTATTTTTAAGGGAAACCCTGATGAATTTAGGCAGAGAATGCTGTTGTGTGCTTGCGTCCAACAAGGGGCTGGATTTGGGGAAGTCGTTACCTATGTTACACATAGAATCCCAGACTGGTTTGTGCTGGAAGGGACCTTAAAGCTCATCCAGTTCCAACCCTTGACACGGGCAGGGACACCTTCCACTAGAGCAGGTTGCTCCAAGCCCCTGTGTCCAACCTGGCCTTCAACACTGCCAGGGATGGGGCAGCCACAGCTTCTCTGGGCACCCTGTGCCAGCGCCTCAGCACCCTCACAGGGAAGAGCTTCTGCCTAAGAGCTCATCTCAATCTCCCCAACATCAGCAGAAACACAACAGAGAAAACTACACGAAAGAGAGAAGGTAACTCCAGTTAGACAAAACCCTCCATTCCAGCTGTACAATAAAAAGCCTTTCTAGAAACTTTGTGACACAGATCTGTATTAACAATAAAGAAAGGCAGACAAAAGAAAAGGGGACTTGCCTGGCAGCAGGTTAACCACAGACCCAGAAAAAGCCTTGTGCATAACGTACCCGCTCCCCCCTCACTCCACACGAGACCCAGCACACTGTAACCCCAAGCTAACACTCTAGCTGAGGTGCTCCATCCTGAACCTCTAAGCTCCTCTGCTTCTGTAACTAAAATGTATTTTGTCTTTCTACTTCCTACGCAAACCCTGTCATAAAGACAAAGACAACATGCAAACTATGGGTGGAGTAAGTCGGGAGCCGAATTAGCACAAATTCTTTCAACATGAGACAAAAACCATATGTGAGAGCATGCTGCCCGAGCTGGCAGCACAGGGACTTCCCTTCATCTGCCAAAATGTTAGAAAGTGAATTTTTACCATATTTAAGAATTTCCTGTTACATACCAAGGAAATGAAGCTGTGTGGGAAGCTCTGGGATGCCACCCCAAGCAGCAGGCACCACAGTCCTCACCTCAGCTTTGTCCACAGAAAGAGGAAGACAAATACCACAAAATGATCACAGCCTAGTTTGGGTTGGAAAGGACCTTAAAGCTCCTCCAGTTCCAACCCCCTGCCACAGGCAGGGACACCTTCCACCAGAGCAAGTTTGCCCCAACCACTGTGTCCAACCTGGCCTTGAACACTGCCAGCTGGCCTTCAACACTGCCAGGGATGGGGCAGCTACAGCTTCTCTGGGCACCTTGTGCCAGCACCTCAGCCACCCAATGGTGGGTTATCCCTCCTTATTTCACTTAAAAGCAAGAAGATCCCAAAGTACTGGAAATTACCAGACCCTGTGTGATCTTACACATCAGGGTCTGAGGCAGCGCCCCTTGTCTTCAGCAACCAGAAAGAATGAAGAGCAGGGGAGTGGTTGATTCAAAAACCTAGAAAAGAACTACTGATGTATAATAACAGGTTAGTACCAGTCTAGTTCAGACACTACTGAAAGCCTTTGCCAGTCAAAGTCTCACAAGGCACCAGAATACAATCAAACCTGTGTTTAATGTGTTCATTTTTAAAATTAAACAGGGTGTCTGAAAAAAACATAATCACAAGTTCATAGAATCACAGAATAGTTTGGGTTGGAAGGGACCTTCAAAGGTCACCTACTCCAAGCTCCCTGCAATGTGCAGGGGCATCTTCAACTAGATCAGGTTGTTCTTGTTTGAAGGAATAACAAAAGAGGAAAAATTTCACTCAGAAAGGAAACAACATCCCAAATTTCTAAAGTATTTTGCTCTTAACAAAATATTCTTCTTTGCATTCACCTAGCTCACAAATATAAGCACAATATGCTATTTGCCAACCAGCAAGCATTACTCACTGATGTTATCTGTCAGTAATGAAAGCAGTCAGGAACCCCTCCACCCTTCCAAGTCACAGAAAAAGAGCTAAAAATACAATTAAAAAATGTATCAGGTGAATTATTCAGAGTTTAGTCACTAAGATACAGGCTGATCCTAGAGTGATGCTGCACAACCAGTGTGAATACCACAACTGTCACCCTATGTGTCCTCTCTTGTACCTGCATTCGGTCCATGCTGGGTGACCGTGTGCTGGATGGAGCAGGAGGAGAAGAAGGATATCCACAGCCATGACTTACTCACCCCAATGGTAACTGATGAATCTGAGACCATTTAGAGATAAGCAATTAAGTGTCAAGGGGGGACTGTGGGGAAGCCTGAAAAAAATCCCTTCTGTAGCACTTTGCCACATTAGAGCATCACAACTGCTGTGCACAGCTCTCAGCAAACACTACAGAGCACAAAACTAGAAGACTAATACATATCACAAATATACATGTCAACTCATTTGAGGTTTTATTATTACTGTTAATTCCACAGTACTTTCACTTCTCCAGTGCCTACCATTCAATCAAGTCTACTGTGGTCAAAGGAACAGTTTCCTTATCCATCCTGGGGATGCATAAATAGTATCTACATCTTCGCCCATCCTCACATGCTGCACAAAGCTGCAACACCTCACCTCCTGCACGGGCAGCTCCTTACCCTGAGATTCTTTCCCTCTGTGGTAAACAAGGTGCCCTCTGAGCTCAAGAGCAGCAGCTGGGCTAAAGCTGCACCACACAGCTTTAGCCCTCAGGGACCATCCTCTCTGAAGCCGCATGATGATTTACTGCAGGTGGGACTTGGTTTCTGTTTTTCTAAGCCCACCTCCTCAGCAGATGGGAAAGGCAGGTTACACTGTAAAACATCAGGAGCTTGGGGTGCTATTTCACACGCAGTAAGCCTTCCCTGCTTCAGCCCAGCACTGGTTTGATGGCATTTTTTCCTTGAAGCTAACAGATCCTTTTGATAGCAATAATAAAGTGCAATCTCAGGCAAATCTCTACCCTCAGTACAGGCTTTCAAAGATAATGGCAGACGTCTGCAGGGTGAGATGTGAGAATGAAATGACTTTTACAGCAATTCAAAGCTTAAAATTAAAGCTTTGAATTTAAATTTCATTTTAAGGAATACTATTATCCTGTACCCACTGAAGTAATACCACCCAGTGCAATCACCTCTCCCTCCTTCCCTGGGTGACTGTACCTGCTGCTGGGTTAATGCTCCACAGATAGACTGTGTCAGTGCTCCCTCCCTTCACACCAAACCAGCTTGAACTTGGACATGGCAGCACCATGGAATGCAAAAGCCAAAGCAAAATGCTTGCATGCCTCCAGTTATTTTATTCAAAGCAAACCCCACCACCCAGACACGGAACCCTGCGCCCTTCCAGCCAGTGCCGTGCACAAGTGTTTGCAATGAGCCATGTCCCTGCTGACCAAAGAGGTCAAGTCCAGACAACCCAGTGTGAATGAGCCAGACCAGCTGGCCAAGTGAAGACAATGTGCATTTCCAAGCTGGATATGCTCTTGGAGTTGGGTTGTATCACACATTCAGAATGACATCACTGTCAGAAGACATCCTGAATAGCCACATGGAGAAAGGTGTACACTGAAAAATCCTCCAACATTGCATTTCATTTCATATTTCCATTTAAATGGAGTCTCTGAAGTAGAAATTACATAACAATAATACTCCTGGTATGTATTTGGACATTCATGGCAAATTCTAATTCCACTAAATTCCCACCAATTTCTACTCCATGTGCTTTTTGACATGACAAGCAGGAGGTAGCACAAAGCAGCTATGACAGAGAATCAGCTGGGCTCTTGTCTAGTGAGACAAGAATGGGAATGAGATGGCACATAACCAATAGGAACAATAATTAATTCCTTTCTGTCTCTATTTTACAGGTTCTAACAAGTTCAATTCCTCATAGGTTCCAACGCCCCTCCTCTGCTCCCCAGGTAGACAGCAGGTCCTCTCACACCCTGAGCTGTTCAGTGCAATGGCAATGGGAGTGGCTGTTCTCAACATACACACAGGCTCACTGATTTACAGAAAAACCTGCATGCCTCCAGTTATTTTGTCCAACTCTAATCAAATCTACTACCTTCATTTATTTCTGTATTAGCTTTTTAAATGTTTATCCATAATTCTTGAGCTTCCTAAGGGAAAGAAATAAAAAATATCCTTATCTCTGCTAACACTGGATCACCCTTCTACTCCTCTGCATCAGTGACAGTCTTAGCATATTGATGATGGTTTCCATTTGAAAGTCACTGTAATACACAAGCTCAGCAATGAAATGGGTGGCTTGCAAATACTGTAGGAGGCATCTATGACAGAATCATCGAATCCCAGACCGGTTTGTGTTGGAAGGGACCTTAAAGCTCATCCAGTTCCAACCCCCTGCCACGGGCAGGGACACCTTCCACTAGAGCAGGTTGCTCCAAGCCCCTGTGTCCAACCTGGCCTTGAACAATGCCAGGCATGGGGCAGCCACAGCTTCTCTGGGCACCCTGTGCCAGCACCTCAGCACCCTCACAGGGAAGAGCTTCTGCCTCAGAGCTCATCTCAATCTCCCCCCTGGCAGGTTAAAGCCATTCCCTTTGTCCTGTCTCTACAGGCCCTTGTCCAAAGCCCCTCTCCAGGTTTCCTGTAGCCCCTTTAGGCACTGGAGCTGCTCTAAGGTCTCCCATTCAGAAGCCTTTTCTTCTCCAGGCTGAACAATGTGGTTATTCACTGTCTTTCACTGGCGCTTTTAAACACAGCAACACTTCCATCACATGCTCTGTAAGGCTGATTTTACAAAGCCCAGTTTAGTGTCAAAAACTCAACTGCAAAAAAGTTCAAATATGTAAAAGATGCAACAAATTGGATCCTAGCACTAAGGTCAGCAGTAAAACAGGATTTTACAGTCGGAAGTCTCCACATTAGTGATTCCTCTCTTCCCGGCACGTCAGCCAAGAAGGAATCCATGCCATGGAATATATATCTGCCTGCTATACATCCAGCTTTTTAAAAAGATTTTCATATGGCAGAAAATCAAGTGTTCGCTAAGAGCCAAGAATATTGTATCTATTCAATCCCCTTCATGTGCTGAAGGAGTCATTAATTACACTGAAGACAGCTACCACATTTGTTCAGCGCAAGCAGGTTGTTAATGAAGAGCTCAGACCTTTCCAGTAGCTTTGCTCATCAGATGCACGTGTCGACTCCCTCACACATCAACCAGCCCTGGTCCCAACATGAGCTGTATGTGTCGAGAGAATAGTCTATTCCTATTTTATGATACTAAAAGCTTTGGGAAAAGGTTTAAAGTGCAATACATGCTTTGGAGGGAGAAAGGTAATCTCCTTTTCCATTTCGGTTTATGTACGGGGTTTTGTTAAAGGGTTATTCAAGCAGAGGGCAAGTTCTTGGCTGAGTTTTAATTTCCATTCTATGCTCACCAGGTTTGTCACATCATCGGGATTGGCACCTAGTTCCTCATGTTTGGGTGACTCAGGCTGTGTCCCCACAGACCCCACACACAAGGCATGCAGGCACCTGCTGCCTCCTGCGCCCTCTGCCCACTCCGTCTTTAAAGCTGACCTGCTCTATAAGGAAATGCCTGCAAGCTTTTCACAGTGAATATACCAAACACACTCTTACAGCTTAACACACACATCATGTCCTTGCTGTTTTGCTCAGGTCAAGTCACCAGCCCACAGCTCTCCACACCAACATCCTAAAAACCTGACCCAGCAGAGTTTTCAGTGTTGGAAGACTTATAATTTAAGCACTTGTCGTGGTTCAAACCCAGCCGGCAACCTGGAACCACGCAGCCGCTCGCTCACTCCCCCCCTTTTCCTTCCTCCCCCCGCTCCCGGAGGGATGGGGAGGAGAATCGAAGGAATGTAACTCCCACGAGTTGAGATAACAGCTCTCCAGTAACTAAGGTATAATACAAACCACTACTGCTACCAGTAATAATGATAAGAGGAATAACAAGGGAAAAGGACACAACCGCTCACCACCCGCCGACCGATACCCAGCCCGACCCGAGCAGCGATCTGGGCCTTCCGGGTAACTCTCCCCAGTTTATATACTGGGCATGACGTGCTGTGGTATGGAATACCCCTTTGGCCAGTTTGGGTCAGGTGTCCTGCCTCTGCTTCCTCCTGGCTTCCCCTCCTCTCTGGCAAAGCATGAGACTGAGAAAGTCCTTGGTCAGAGTAAACATTACTTAGCAACAACTTAAAAACATCGGTGTTATCAGCGTTGTTCCCAGACTGAAAGTCAAAAACACAGCACTGCACCAGCTACTAAGAAGGAGAAAAAATGACTGCTGTAGCTGAACCCAGGACAGCACTGAACATTTCAAACAGCTTTCCAACACTTACAAAGCCTCACAGTACCTGAAACAGTCAATTCCTGGAACAGTGTATCCTCAATGAATAAATTACAGTGTGAATTGCTTATGGAGTAAAGTAGTTTGTAAGGAATAACATTAACTTCTGTCCCAGAGGTTCAGAAGCTCTCCCGAAGGAACACGTGCAAGTGGTAGTGGAAAGAAGAATGCCAATCTGGGATCCTCATTCTTAGGCCACATGTCCAACCACAGGAGCAGTCTCTATGGTGGAGGCATTTGCTGGTCATGACAAGTTGTTTTTTCTCTTCTAATACAGCATTTGCTAAAAAATTTCAACAAAAATTCCCTGTGAGGGTGCTGAGGCGCTGGCACAGGGTGCCCAGAGAAGCTGTTGCTGCCCCAGCCCTGGCAGTTTTAAAGGCCAGGTTGGACACAGGGGCTTGGAGCAACCTGCTCTAGTGGAAGGTGTCTCTGCCCATGGCAGGGGGTTGGAGCTGGATGAGCTTTAAGGTCCCTTCAACCCAAACCAGTCTGGGATTCAATGATTCTATGAAAAATTCCCATTTTTTTTCCTCCCAGTCACAGGGTTTCTCCACCTTTCACAAAAAGGCCAGAAAAGTCTGCACAAAGTGCACAGGACATAAACTGAATAAGCCTGCATACCCTCATGATTAAATTCATACATTTGCTTAGTCTTAAGGAGACACTGGAGTTCTCTTTCCTATTCCAGTCAAATTCCTGAAATACTTTGAAGAAACAGGGTCTGTGAACTCAGACAGCTAAAGCTGGTCTAAAGCCTTTGTCATAAAATACACTAAGTGTCCCTGAGGAGAGAAGCAAACGCTTTACATGTTCCAAGATGTTCAATATCCCGCTCGGCTGCAAGGAGCGAGCAGACAGAGAGCCTGCAGTTCAGTGGTGTAGAATGTGTTTCACAGCCACAGGCAGCCCAGCCAGGACACATCAGTCCCTATTTAAATCATCTCCCTCCAAATGATTTCTAACCAAAGGATTATAGAGAGAAAAAACCACTAACTCCTCAATGGATCCACACACAAAAATGATGTTTAAATCAACCGTGGTCCAAAGAAAGGAACTGACTGACACAGAACCAATAAGGCCTGGCCAAAACCACAGCTTGCAAACGGCGCTGCACTTCATGGAGGGTTCACAGTGATGGGAGGAGCAGCTCCCGGCAGAGACACCTGGAATCACAGCCTTTACACAGCACACCTCTACAACAGACAGTTACACAGAGCCCAGCACGGATCCTTTCAACAGAGCACAAATACCACGTGCTCTGCAGCTCCTTTACAGTGAATTGTAGGAGCCCACAATGTAGTTCCTGCATGGGAAATGCAAAGTGAGGTGCAAAGTATTTCACTGTATCTTTCTGGGATCAGTGTGTTAATATCTAAAAGACTGTGGCTTCATGTCCACAAGAATGAAAATGGAATTAGACTCTGAGACCACTCCTGCTCTTAAACCCCAGTGTCATGCTTTAGCCAAAACCAGGACACCCAGGAACCCACAACTGTTTCAGATTCTGCTCTGCTGAACTGGTGTAAGTCAGAGCAACTGGTGGTGAATGAATCCCAGATTCACCACCACGTTCCAGAAGGTGCAAGAAAAGCCTAGGTCTGTTTCCATCACTGTTCAGCTGGCAGTAACAGAATATGCCTGGGCATTACTGCTCCTATGATTTAAAGCAGGTTTGAGCTCTCAGAAACATTCCTCTGCTCCCTGCTAGACTAAAAGCCATAATAACAGTATTTAAATGATGCTGTTTAAAAGCCTAGGAGCCCGAGAACACGTTTCTGAGTAAAATGAAGGATGTCAGTTCTCGCTACTGTCCAACTACAAGAACCAGGACAAAGTGCCAAATACTGGCACACACAGCATAAACCACAGCAGCTGAATGAGCAGATCCCCACACCACTCCCTCTTTTTAACTCTTCTTTTAAAGGGTTTCACATGATAAATGACAGTTTCTCTGTCATTTATCCCATCTCTTCTATCTGAGGATACCAACCAAGCACTTCTCTGAGCAGCTGAGCTTGGCCAAAGCTCCTCCTGAAGGCCAGAGTGGGTGGGTGAAGATGCATAAATACTGGCACCTCTGTTTTATCCTTCTGTCTCATGGAAGCATGGGGGTTTTGAAGAACTCTTCTGGGTTTTGTAATAAAAACCTCTATGACTGAAGCTCTGCACTGCTGAGCATCTCTCACTGTTAATTTGTACAATACTTACTATACCTTAGTCACATCAATAGGATTCATGATTCTAGAATAATTACAAATACATAGCAAAAGTAGTAAAGGCTAACTAATACTAGTCAGCAGCAGGAAAAATGCAGTGAAATAATACAGCTACATTCTAGTGCATTTCTAGCTACACTGATTGAAAAAAAGTGCTATTAAAGACATATTTTCTTCCTCCTCCTGGAACCTCACTTGAGATGTCTGTTTCATTTTCTTCATCTTTGCAATGCCACAGAAGCTCAGCCAAAGCCAAGCTTTAATCTCAGCCAGAGCCACATTTTGCAGATCTGTGTATCTGCAGCATATAGATGAGGTGTGGTATCCCATGGCAACAGCTTACTAATTATTAACTGCTATGCAAAACTTACTGATTCCGGATTCTAATTATTCTAAGAAGAAAATTAGCCACAAGTTGAGATCATAGAAGGGTTTGAGTTGAAATGACCTTAAAGCTCATCCAGTTCCAACCCCACGCCACCTGCACCGACA
>NW_009918871.1:217839-245083 GCF_000696875.1 Nestor notabilis
GTCTAGTGGAAGGTGTCCCTGCTCAGGACAGGGGGTTGGAACTGGATGAGCTTCCAACCCAAACCAGTCTGTGATTCTATGAATATGATGAATCTGTAACAATCTTCTGCAAGATACAGCTCATAAGCCTGTTCATAAGCTAGATATCATATAGACACCATACAGTGTGCAGTATATTAACCTGTATCCCAATGGACACTACTATACAGTGATGAAACATAATATACAATCATACACATTACCTTGTAGTTTTTATACAAATATTATTATATTGTAATTGATATTAATCACTAGCAATAATAATAGGCATCATAGGTAATCCAAGGCAGGAACTTTACAATTCCCTGTAAGAGTTGCACTATTTAATGGTACACTATTAAATAGAACCAAATGGGGGAGAGGTATTTGGGGGGTTTTGTTTGAACAAAGAGTAAGTATCCCCAGAGCAGTTCCTCTGGTTCCCGTCATCTCTTTATTCACCAGAGCACTCTTTAGCTTAACGGCCTTAACTCCTTACTCTCCATTTTGCCCTTCAAATCCTCCATTTGTATGGCAGCTTTGTCCTTATCCCCCTGACAGCCCTGGACTCTACTACTCGCTGTACGCTTTAAAGCTCTATTTTCACTCACAATTAACTTTAACAACTTATCACTCATCCACATTGGTTTTCAAGTTTTATGTTTAGTTTTATGTAAAGATATATTCCCTCCCCCCGAGCCAACTCCAGCACCTCTTTAAAGTTTAGCCAATTTTCCTTCATAGGCCATTTTCTACTCAACAGTGCCAGTCTACTTCACTTAGTATGTTCCTCCTTTTATCCAACTGGAAGCTTTTGAAGTTTAATTCACCTGGTTTTCTAACAAACCTCCTACCATAGCTGAAACCTGAAGCAGCAGTCTTTCTCTACCTTGAATATGTTACAGAATGTCCTTCCAATGTAGGAAATCCAAATACTGTCCTCCACATCTTCACCCATTGCTTCCAGGAGCATAGATGTAGCAACTCCTGACACACTAAATCAAGGGAATAAGCATAACATCCTAAGAAGTTATATGTAAATACAATGCAAACTATGTAAAGGTGACAACCTCATCAAGCCACCCTGTGTTCTTAAATCCACAGCTCTAGGCAAATCATGTCCCATAAAAGCCCATCAGTGCAACAGAATCTCTAAATGCCCCAGAATTTTTCATTTTAACAATGAAATTCCCAGACAGCAGTTAACTGTCCTTTTGCATTTCCACCACTACCTTTTCTACAAGGTTTAGGCCAAATGCGCAGAGCACTAATCCTCTCCAACCACAGCCCCCTCTCCATGTGCTGCAGGGAGCAGAGAGTAGAGTACCCCAAGGACCAGGAGGAGGGGCGAGGACCTCCATGAACACAGCACATCTCAGCAGAGAAGGGCAGATGTTTATGTAAGGAGTTACAGGGGTGTTCTGGCTCACCCCAGTGAGGAATACTGAAGTCTGATTCTTTGAAGCTTGTCTCAGGAAAGAACATAAAGGGAATTTCAAAGATGCCTTATTTTTCCTTCCCCTGGCCAGAGGTAAGAACTAAAACCTACTTTGCAAGACAAGCACTCTGCATCATCTGCTGCAGATAAAAAGATCCATGGTGTCATTTACTGTGCTCTTGCTACAGCTGTGCTTTACTTGTGTAAGGTGCATGGGCTCCCATACTCTACTGTAAGCAGGAGAGATCATTCTTCTTATGCAACGTACTGCATTTCTTCTTCATGGAGGGAAGAGAGAGCTCGTTTAGAGGATTCCAAAAGTATCAGGTGTGTGTCAAACTCGCTAATCCCGCAGCGCTCTCCCAGAGCACCCACTGCCTCAGAACCGCCACATTGCTGACACACTGCCATGGTCAGGCTGCTCAACTGCCCTTTGCCAGCTCTCCTCAGGGCCCCGGAGAAGGAAGATCCTGCTTAATGCTGGCTAACAGCGCTCAGTAACAACCAGCATCACCTTGGATGTGTGTCAGGGCGGAAGAAAGAGAGAGAGGAAAACAGGCTACAAGGGAATGGGTAAGAAAAGGAGAAAAATGGAGCTGTTCAACATTGATGGAAGCTTTAAAACAGCAGGAGAGATGGAGATTTTGAAAACCAATAATCCCACACATGTTATTTGCAGTACCTGGCCACGATGTACAGTCATCTTACCAAGACTAGGATCCTCCACCTAACTAGAGATTCAATCCCATTTTCGAGCAGTGAAAGGAAAACATTTTCAGGGAGCCACCTGGTTTCTACACTAAATCCAATGACCATGTACTGGCATTGTCATTTCTCCCTTCAACCTTCAGATATAGGCTAAGGGGACTAGACAAGATGTAGACAGTTGAAGTTTGGGAAAATAAATCCCATTTTTAGCAATTGCTGCACAATACTGATAATATTTGAGATCTGTGACCCTACTGAGAGACTCTTCAAGGGGAACGAGTACTAGACTCTAGATCAGCAGACCTGCCTGTATACCTTGAAATCAATGCTACTTAACATTCTAGCTTGGAGCACTAAGCTTTTGTCTACCCTTTTCTGCTGAAGAACATTAAAGGCTTCAAGAGAAGCCAGCGTAATTCTGTATCTACTCCCCTAGTGACCTCGGGGACAGCAGGCACTTGCACCAGCAATGCTGAGCACCAGAAGAGGAGAACATTGGGTCACCATCTCTGCTGCCTTCAGGCAAGACTGCTCTAATTGCCTGGAACACAAACTGAAAAGGGAATCTTCTGGTTTTCCACTGTGGAAACCCTTCGCCTGCACAACATAAAAACCCAAATGGGTTTGGGAATGGGAAAAAAATAATATAAATATCAGTTGTAGACTTAAAATGATAGTTTTCTAAGGAAGCAAATAAACACCTTCTTCTAAGTTTATTCAGGATCATAGAATCAAAAAGTGGTTTGGGTTGGAAGGGACCTTAAAGAACACCTAGTTCCAACCCTCTGCCAAGGGCAGGGACACCACATAAACCCTACATGTGCTTAAAATACATAAAAGGACCTCAGCCCACTATTGAGTGCTAACCAAGAGGGACCAAGGGAGTCACTCAAGCCTGGCTATTTCTCTGGAGTAGCCTTTAACACATGCCTGTGACACACACACTTACACACTGCAGCAGTGGCTGTCCAGCCCTGGCAGGGCTCATATCCAGTGCAGGGGGTCTGCAAGAGCCACCAGTCAGAAAAGCAGGGACCAACATTACACCACGCGACAGGGTTATGGAAGTGTGATGACTATTAAAAGACACTTGGTTTTATGACACAACACGATTTGGCACTGGTGTGCAAGGATATGCTATAAAAGCCGGCAGGAATTACACTATGAAGTGAAGAGGGACTCATTAAATTAGGAATAGGATCTCTCCTAGAAGCCAATAAGCATCAGAGGGAGCTGTGGAAAGAGTTCATTACATTAGAATATAAAAAGGTGGGTTGTAACATTTCAATTGGTTAAAAAAGCCAAAAGGCATCCCATGAAAACGGCCTATCATCATGTTACACTGTGTAGTAAAAGCCAATATAAATTGTGTTAGGATTTTAATAGGGTACTCATTGAGTTACAGCACGTAATTGAAGCCAGTAGGTCTTACATAAGGCTAAGGAGCTGTTATCTTCACAACAACACGTACAAAGCAGGAGACTGCCTGATGACATGAAATGGGGCTTCTTGAGACCAAATGAGAAGAGGATTTCTCATGCTCATGTCGTGTTAGACAATAGAAGCCTATACAAAATGAATTATGACGTGTGGAAAGGGACACTTCCGAACCATGTGCAATACTTAAAAAATTAAAATCCCTCCCAAATGGGACAGGAGGGATGTAAAATTAGCAGCACTACAGAATCAGGTCTAATAGCATCATCAGAAGGGGGATGCACTTGAGCTGCTTGTTCATCTGAAGCCAGCGTGCGAGACAGTGCAAGGTTGTGTTCAAGCCATAATGATGTTTATTTAGAGGGGAAGTTGCTATAGGAGCTTCTGAAGATAGTTTTTATAAAAATTAAGCATATTGTCTAAAACGAATTGAAAAGAAACACTATATTACCCAGCGGAGAAATTCCTCATGCAGGTGTCAATGCTGGTAGTTGCATTCTATTAGCAACAATACTCCAACTGCACTTCATGTTAATGCTGATTTGACTGTACTCCCTGGACCTACAGCTACACTGCCCTCAGGAACCTGGAGCAGGGAGCAGACAGAATGCCAGATGTGCTTCTTAACACCACACATCTGCATTGCCATCTGTAATAGACACAACCTGTATTCCCCAACTTCACTGCCTTCAGACCCTAAGGCTCTTATAAGCACAAGACTCAGACTATACCTCACCCGTGCACCTGGTTTTACCAACCCTCATGGGAAGGGGCAACAGCAACAGGTTGAGTGGCAACTCAAGGCATTTTGTTGACAAATAACTCCAGTGCTGCAGACAGCAACACAGCAATAGGAAGCAGGCTGAGATGGTCATACTACACGCACCCCATCACAACATAACCTGGTACAGAACATCCAGTTCTCCCCTCCCCCCTTCCCAAAGTCACCCTCAAGTCTGTCAGCATCACCAGTGGTCATCATCTGCACTTACAGCAAAGGCTGAATTCAACTCGAGTTCTCCCCACCCCCAAAGATCTTCTTACTGTAAGTATGTTTGTCGTCTGAAGTGTGGACCAGGTATGAACCCACATGCTGTCACAGACCAAGCCTATACTCAAAGGTAGCCCACCACCTCAGGGAGAGCCCTACAGGAGGGGGCAAACGGCCAAATAATCCCTAAGCGATGCCGATTACTGACTGGCAGGAGAAGTGAAGTTGTCACACAGGAAAATGAAAGAGCAGGAACAGATTTTGGGAAAGAGGAAGAGGTCTTTCCCTTGCTGGCAGTGCAGCCACTGCATTCCCTGCTCACCTCTCCTGAGGTCCCTGATTTGTCCCCAGGCTTGCAAGACCCAGTAACAGGGGCTCCAGAACGCACAGGAGGACAGCCGTGGTACCTACTACAGTATCTGCTCCAGTGGGGGAAGCATGTAGTAACCTGGCAATTATTTAAATCAATTGGCAAGCTACATTTCCATTCAGACATCTAGTGATGTCAGGAGCTTTCCGAGAGTCTGTTTCTTCTCATGGTCTTTTTCCCCTCAGCATGTTTTTAATTATGGCCCATGCTAATTTTAACGAGTTGTCTGCTTTCAGTTCTGCGTGATTATAACGTTCTCCAGCTGATTTTAGAAACTCACGAGGTTTGAACTTCTCAAGCTGCCTTTACAACAAAAGCAGCCGACTGGTGAATGGCCTGGCAGCTGCCCCACGCTGAAGGCTGCACGGTGCAGCCCCCATCCCTCTGCACCCCAGGACGGATCCCTGCACCCGCCGCAGAGCCATCTCATGCCTGTTAACTCCTCCTCTGCTGAGCTCCACGAGCACAAACATACACCAGCTTCACACAGCACAACTTTTCACCTGCTTTTTCTTACTCAGATTCATTCAGCTTTGTCGTATTTTCAAGTTATAGGAAGCATTAATAGATTTTAAAGCTGAAAAGGAGATGTTATGATCATCTCGCTAACTGCCCACGCAACATAACACTTCATGCACAACATCAGGGAGAAGTTTTTCCCTGTGAGGGTGCTGAGGCACAGGGTGCACAGGGTGCCCAGAGAAGCTGTGGCTGCCCCAGCCCTGGCAGTGTTGAAGGCCACGTTGGACGCAGGGGCTTGGAGCAACCTGCTCTAGTGGAAGGTGTCCCTGCACGTGGCAGGGGGTTGCGATGGATAAGCATTAAGATCCTTTCAACCCAAACCATTCCATGGTTCTGTGATTCCCGGGTCAGACTACATCTTTTCAGTTCAGGTAAGATATGGTTCTAGCAAAAGGCTCAGCCTTGATTTGAATTATTCAAGAAATGGCTTAGCAGTGTTTCAGCAAGTTCTAATCAAACATAGATAAATTAACTGGGAAATCCGCATCTCCTCCAAGAATAGAGAATAGTGCTCACCTTGGGATTTATTTTGGGTGGAAAAGGAGACAGATTTGTGAAAGTGGCATGAAGTCTTCTACCCCCAGTGCTCACAGGTGAGGTTAGTGGCAAGACAGATCACCTGCAACCCCCTCCTACCTCTGCCACAGAGGTGTTAATTTCAAACAATTCCAGTGCTGAGCATACCCTTGAAATCCTATCCCAATACTTGGCTTCTGGCCTGAGATCCTCACCTGAAGGTCACATTAGAACTCAAGAGCACTGGGGAATCAAGTTGTGCAGCCTTGACTCTCTCTTACCACCTGGCCAGACTTCCCCCTTCTGAAGGATGCACACCATATTCCCCCAGTTCTGCATGGCACCTCCCCACTGATGCAAACTGGCACTGCTTTCTTTCGTCTTTTTTGATTGCATCACTTCTAGATCTCCGAAAAGACACTTGACAGGAGAAACTGTAAATGTTCACTTAGCACAAAACTCCAGGTAGACAAAGTTCATTTTACAATACAAAGAAGTGCCCTCCTGTTGGCTTTGAATCTCTACGCCTGCTCCAAAACTGTGTTTCGTCTTTGCTTATTTAAGGCTTGTTCTATCCACCTGAACCTTTGCAATTTTTTTCCACAGCATAAAGTAAAATTTAATTTTTCAGGAGTAAATTACATTTTCAGACTTTCCAGCCCTGCAGGGATGTTACAGCTCATTCCAACTGTTCTGGAAAACCTCGGCTTTTGAAAACTACCCATGTTTTTGCAAAGGAAGCATAGAAAGTCAAGCACTACCACACACACAAATAGAGATGTACATTCAAACCACTAAGACAACAGACTGTGTGAAGTTGTGTTGAAATGGAGCTGCTGCTGAATGGAGCATGTTGGACTTAGCTGTGCACTCACCAGTTACCTGAGCTGTAACAACACAGCAAATTCTGTATTAAGTATCATCTTGAAAGATGTTCTTTCCCAAACATCTTTCCCCAAAAGACACCCTTCTGGCCTCCAATGTTCAAACCATCTACCTTAACCCTTGTACTGGTAATTAAGAAAACCAAGGAGATTTCTACTATTCTATTACAATGAATAGTGCCTCCTCCTCTGTCCCACACCATGATCTCTCATGAACCTGTTCTATTTTGCATTCAGGTATCAGCCAGTACCTTATTTCTCTCCAGGCACACTACAGTTTTGTCTCAAACTCAACATGTTCATTACTAATGGCCAACTGAAGGCTAATCCACGTTGATAGGCAGTAGTACAGCTCAGGTGTGCTCACACACTATCCACAGTCTGTCAATGCACCCGTATCCTAAGGAAGTCTGTACATCAGGAGGAACACAGACATGAAAAACCCAATTCTCAATCACATTATAGCTATTTGAGAGTGGACACAACTGATAAGCAGAGCAAACCAGTCAGATGAAGCCTTTCTGGACTGTGTACAGGCTGAGCAGCACAATGGACATCGATCCAAAGAGATGGCAAATCCCCTTGCTTACAACTATGCTATCAAATTGCACAGGTTTATGAAAGAGAAATAGGCAACCTTTCTTATTATATTCTTCTTTTCTAGTACACCAATCAATTACATTTGTCCCAGCAATGCTTTGGATGCATTATGAACCCTCCTTACTTGGTGAAAGCATCTTCACAGAACAAGGCCTGCTTCTGAAAGGAGGAGCCCAGGCAGCACATCCTCACCAAAGAACAGAGAAAAGGAGCTTTGCATCAAAGCCTGCTAAAATGGAAATCCCATCCCATTTAACAAGAGTACAAACAGACCTCCTATAGATGTGCTCAACGTGTGCCTACATACAAATGTGGCACAGCCACCTTCCTGTGCCATTAGGGTTCAGCCACTGTAAGGGCGAGCATCTAACATAACCAAATTAAAGAGTGATTTATATACCTGTCATTATTCAGGGCTCTAAAGCATTAGAATGCTCTAAATAAGTAAAAACATTTTTGCAGCTGCTGCAAATGGTTCATTCCTAGATCTAAGCTTGGCCAAGAGCACTGTGCCAAATTCACAGTGAAGCAATTAGCACACTGAAAACCAAGATATACCTAATGCAGCACACACTGGACAGTACTTTAACACAAGCAATGCTGGTAACTATCAGCAAATACAAACGTTTCCCAGGCTGCTCCCTTCCCTACAGGTAACTTTATCCCTTTTCCCCAAGGTGTAGAAGAGCCAGGATGAAGTGTTACAGAATTGGAAGGATGTTCTGCATTACAGATGTGTAAAACAGCTGGGCCAATGATGTTATTAAAACATACTTCGCCACCTCTGCTACTTGCTCTTGTTATTAGAAGCAGACAGTAACTTGCTTTACCTGATGGTGCTGTGTAAACCTGTTGTGTCAACTCCTCAAGCACATTCTGTTCCTCACTGGCACAGACAACCCACAGCTGCTTCCCATAAACGTCTCCAACTGGCTTTGAACTTGCCATGCTGCAGTACAGATGTGTTCTGCTTCTGACATGCACATTTTGATCTGGATAACAATGTCTTCTTCTGAAGAATCCATACATGTGCTATTCCAAACCCATAGAGCATGCATGGACCACAACAGAAACTAAATGGAAACTAAGCTATAATGCTTTTTCTCCATCTTCCCATCACAAACACAGACAAAACTTTAAGTTCAAAAATTCAAGCTCCACTTCTCATACTGAAGTCAAGCAAACCTCTACTTAGCATCTTGGGGCACACCAAAGGCAGTTCTAAACTCCCCTAAAAAAACAAGAATATCTCAGCGGCTTTCAGTGATGCCAAAATAGCTGCTATTAACAGCGAGGAAACAGAGTAGATGCTTTAGAAAATAGAGGTCTTAAATCTTAGTATTGTCCTAGGTTTAGATAGTGTCCTCTTTCCAATACAGCACATCTAAATGCACCATGCCAGGATTTCCTGTCTACTGGACTAACTTGCAGGCAGATGTTACCAATCTCCTCAACATGGTTCAGCCACACTCTCACTGAGATCTCCAGTAACAAACCTGAGGGCTTTAATTTTGTTAAGATCGGAGCCCAATATACCCATATTACTGATTCTGACTAACTGTTCACAGGCACCCTGTAAATCTTCTTCCTAAGAGCTGTTTGCAATCTCCCCTCTGGCAGGTTAAAGCCATTCCCCCTTGTCCTGTCCCTACAAGCCCTTGTCCAAAGCCCCTCTCCAGGTTTCTTGTTGGCCCCTTTAGGCACTGGAGCTGCTCTAAGGTCTCCCCTTCAGGAGCCTTCTCTTCTCCAGGCTGACCCAGCCCAGCTCTCTCAGCCTGGCTCCAAAGCAGAGCTGCTTCAGCCCTCGCAGCAGCTCCATGGCCTCCTCTGGCCTCGCTCCAACATGGAGCCCCAGAGCTGGATTAGGACTGCAGGGGGGGTCTCCCCAGAGCAGAGGGTAAGAACAGACATGAGAAATCTCCATCTAAGCATTTAACTCAGACAGCCCTCAGAGCAGTAGTTAAGATTCACGGCACTTGCTCTAAGAGACAGCAGCATCAGAACCTCTTTTAAGCCATCAGCAGCCTAACATCACAGAGGTATTGAAGACGCCTACTCCACTGGCCTGGTTTTGACCTCAGCCCAGTTTTTCACTTGTTGGGATTGTTTGGTCTTCAGGAACATGACTCTGCTCTGACACTCCTGTAACTGACATTCAGCATTGTGAACTAAGCACAGAGTAACTATCACAAACACTCATCTTCTTTCGATACAACAGATACCCAGAATTCCACCACATACTCAGCATTATCGTCCCCATTTCCCCCTTTTCCAGGGCCTTTACATCTCTCTCCCAGCAAATTCGTTAATAAATGCAGGTGTATTCCTTTTTTCTCTGCACTAAAAAACCCAAAAGGTAAATAAGTTACACCATTACTCTTACACTGGTATTTCTTTTGGAAAAGTTTCAC
The DNA here is from genome assembly GCF_000696875.1 of Nestor notabilis. Classification (NCBI taxonomy): domain Eukaryota; kingdom Metazoa; phylum Chordata; class Aves; order Psittaciformes; family Psittacidae; genus Nestor; species Nestor notabilis. The sequence goes on from NW_009918871.1 coordinate 227,735, forward strand.
ATGTGAAGCTAATTCTCCTAAAAAGCTGTTGCAAACGAATGGGCTTTTCCCTCTCATGTTCAAGCTGAAAACAGAAACGCAACCAAACCAGTGTGAATGGTCCTTTTGTCCCAAAACTTCTCACAGAGGTTTCTGTAATCCCTCAGGGGGTCTATAGCAAAAGGTGTAAAATGCTCCCTAATAGATCGTTTCTAGAGTGAAGTCAAGAGTTTTTCAGTGGAAGAGCTGAACGTTTTATTACTCCTGGTAGAGTCACAATAAAAATGGGAAAAAAAAAAGATGAGAAAGTCCCTTACCAGGAAAATCTTCATAGCTCAAAAACACAGAGCTCTCAGCAGACAACACAGCTGCCCAGGGAGCAGAACATCAGGGATAATTCCCGCTCCATCACATTCACTTGGCTGGAAAGCACCTGGACCTTACACTTTCCAAACTTCTTTCTCCTATTGATAGAAACTCCTATCGATAGGTTTCATGCACTGCAGATAACCTTCTGCAGTCAAGCTAAAGGCAGCAGAGATGTAAAATTTTCCTTGCACTTCCTAGCAGAATTTTAAAACCCCAATATTCCCCTGCTATAGTCAATATTTGATTCAAACCAAAACTGAGTATTTAACCTTTCCAGGATTGTAAGAATGAGTTTTCAGAGATTAGCTACCAGTAGAAGGGACAAGCAAGAGGAAAAGCTGAACTGGTGGTTCTTTTGCAAAGTAGCAGAAATTGAAAAACAAAGGACGGCCACAGAGATGCTGCGAGGGCTGGAGCAGCTCCGCTCTGGAGCCAGGCTGAGAGAGCTGGGCTGGGTCAGCTGGAGAAGAGAAGGCTCCTGAAGGGGAGACCTTAAAGCAGCTTCAGTGCCTAAAGGGGCTGCAGGAAACCTGGAGAGGGGCTTTGGACAAGGGCCTGTAGGGACAGGACAAGGGGAATGGCTTTAACCTGCCAGAGGAGAGATTGAGATGAGCTCTGAGGCAGAAGCTCTTCCCTGTGAGGGTGCTGAGGCGCTGGCACAGGGTGCCCAGAGAAGCTGTGGCTGCCCCAGCCCTGGCAGTGTTCAAGGCCAGGTTGGACACAGGGGCTTGGAGCAACCTGCTCCAGTGGAAGGTGTCCCTGCCCATGGCAGGGGGTTGGAACTGGATGAGCTTTAAGGTTCCTTCCAACACAAACCAGTCTGGGATTCTACTGACATACCTTCTCACTGGCTGTAGTACACACATGCTCCCCTCTCCCTCAGTCACAGCCTCACACCATGCAGATGGTGTGCAAATTTGCAGCGCTAAGGGAAGCAGTCTGGCATACTCTGTAGCATGGAATGAACTTCAGGTGTCTCTGTTGAGAAACCTCCACGTATCTTGTAACACCAACCTCAAATATCAAACATGTAACTAGAAACTATTCCTTGGATGGGATCCTAACCAGCAGCTGATACAGCCTCAGGTTTGCTGATTCAACTTGCCAACTGGATTTTACCTTGAAAATAGTTCCTCTACAGGAGACCTTCTGCCATAAGCACTCAGGAGAATACGGTGTTCCAATAGATGTTTCCTCGTCACGTCTCCTAACACAACATTCTGTTGGATTTTGTTTCAAGTGAATTATATATACCTTTTGCTGAGTAAGCAGAAAGTGCTGAGCTGCTGTTATTTACTGTCTGAATATCACTTTACTTATTCCACTTACAAAGTACATTGTAAGTAAAACTATCTAAAAAGAGAACTTTTTTTCACTTTATTAATGATTTGTGTCAAGCATTGAAACTCTTCCAACATGATCAGTCACGTACTACCAAGTGCCTCCAGTACAAGCAAAACCAACCTGCGTCTATCAAGACTTCCTGCATCAGGTTGTTGTTCTCTTTACACTGCAGATGCATCAGGAAAAGGGGGTTCAGAATATTATTTGCTGCTTGGGTTTTACAGCCCGTTCCACTCTCCAGCACAGCTATACTTGATGTCTTATTCAGCTACTGTCATTGCAAGGTGTGAGAAGATTCAGGATATTTATAAGCACATCTCTTCTTCATCGTGGGTACATGGGACCTGTCCTGAGGAGAGCACACGGGTCCTCTGCCCACATGCACCACTGGTTCACTCTGTCAGGAGCAGGCCAGGGTGGACAGGGTTGTTCAGATTGATGTTATCACCACTGCTTAGCAACAAAATCTTTGGTCATAAACTAATCTGACAGGAAGAAGCCTTGAACATTCTTGTCTTTAGGAGCACCCTGGCTCTGTAAAACTAACACACGCAGTTTGGACTGTCTCAAAAGCATATTTAAGTCGAAACTTAACCTACTCTCTAAATGCACACTGCAGCAGAGTTTTCACTAATATTCTTCTCAGTAAGACATCACAAATACCAGTAGCTTCTACAACACATCTCTTTAGACGCAGTGACATCAGAACAACCAGTCTTTGCAAATGGAAAAGCATTGCTGAGCAGCACAGAGAGGCATCCCACCTCACACACAGACAACAACAATAGAGCTAAGGACATGGTGTCAACCAGAGCACTAAGTCTCACAGCTGCGCTGTGAAAACCAGAAAGACACCTCCCAAATGCAAGGGCAGCAGATCAGGAAGAGATGGATAGCCTGGAAAGCAGAGAGGCAAAAGAGGCAATGGGATTGCTATGGAAGAAGCAGGATGGAGCTGCTTTCCATCAGTTGGTGGTGGATGGAGTTCAGGCCGAAGAAGGAAAGACAGGACCTGCTTGCCTTTAAATGACATCTGGAGAGGATGACAGGTAGAGACACTTCTAGCACAGCTTCAAGAATGGCTTTGGGTTTTTTCCCCTCTATTAGCTCTTCTCAAGAATAAGACTTTTTAATGTGTGGTTTGAGTTGCCTGGACAGAAGGCTCCAGTTATGGGGAAATAAGTTACTACAGTTGGTAGGCTAGAGCTAACAAGCAACCAAATACAGGAATCTCCTCAATGACGGCGCAGCTCAGAGGGCTGTACTCCTACAGTGACTACCGAGTGGAAGTCTACTGGGCTGGTTTGGGTAACTTCCAAAACATTCAGATGCTTTTCCAGATCCCCTTGGCTTGGAAACCACGCTGGCAACCTCTCCCCAGCAGTCTGATTTTAGTTTTTTCCTTTGGCAAGTTTTCCAGTGCTTCCTGGGTTTGGCCAGGATGGTAATCCCACAAGAATGGTCTTCCTTGTGTATTCCAGAAGTTTCGCTTCCAGTCCCACCTCAAGCTAGGGTGTGCCGAAGCATGCGGAAAAGACAAAACATGAACCACTGCTTGATCACACCAGAGTCTGGGTTCTCTCACTGTATATCCTGGCTCGAGGGCTGGGTCACTATAGGGAACGGCTATTCTGCTGCTCTCAAACTGCTCTATAATCATCAATGCAAATAGTCACAGGATACAGCTATACATTCTGATTGTTCTCATTAAGGTTTCTGAGACCCATTACAAACAACAGAATTAGGTTGTGTTTATTTAGATTGGTTGGGGTTTTTTTCATGGAACCCCAGACACTAGTTTGGGTTTGAAGGGACCTTAAAGCTCCTCCAGTTCCAACCCTCTGCCACAGGCAGGGACACCTTCCACTAGAGCAGGTTGCTCTAAGGCCCCGGCCTAATACTGCAGCTGGGCAGCATGTGAGGAACAGCTGAGAGTGCTGGGACTGTTCAGTCTGGAGAAGCGAAGACTCAGCAAGACCTTATCACCATGTTTCAGTATTTAAAGGGTGGCTACAAAGAAGACGGAGACTCTCTTTTGACAGGGAGTCCCATGACAAAAAGGAGGGGTGATGGGCACAAGTTACTCCCGGGGAGATTCTGACTGGTCACAAGACCAAAATTTTTCACATTGAGAATAATCAGCCATTGGAACAATCTCCCTGGGGAAGGGATGGACTCCCCAACCCTGGACATGTTTAAGACTGGGCTGGATGGGGGCCTGGGACATCTAGTCTAGGTCATGCTTTGCCTAGAAAGGTTGGGCCATATGAGCAATGAGGTCCCTTCCCATGGAATTCCAGGATTCTGTTTATAGAAGTGCTACATTTGCCCCCTTTTCACACATTTTTAGGTTTAGTTTTTCAGGCAGTAGGGATCATCAACTGCATCACTGATGCTGGCAATCTGCAGTATGTTCTCATCATATTTACATTTATTCTTTGAGTGCCAGAGCAAAGGTATTCTGACCACTAACAACAACCCCAGACCATGTGTCTTCTCTTAGCACCCGGTAGCGGAGGACAACCTGCCACCATCAGGGACTGCTGTTACAGAAGCAAGAAGTTCTTCAAATTCCTTCTCCATATTTTTCACATCTGGGGAATGTGGCAAGTCCCACAAACCACTTTCAACATTTCACAGGTTTCCTACTGACCCCAGCAGTTGTCTTTTTTATCTTTCTGCACTGGACCTGAAGTATCTGCAAAGGCATAATTCATGAAGTGATAACAGAAATGAAACAAAGTGATGAATGACTCAAGCTGCACAAGCAAATGAACAGTTCTTATTTTAAGGGACAGTCCCACTGATCTCAGGGTAGAGACTGAACATTTGACATCACATTCCCAAACATGTGATTTCTTCTTCCTGTCTAGCTTTGAATATAAAGCTGAAAGGTTAAGCAGGAATAAACCACAGACTGTTAGGGATGCAGGGACAGCAATTCCACAACATGTGCCTTTAACTTTGAACATGTGTTTCAAACCCACTGATTTTGTTGGGACTGAAGTACATGCTTAAGAGCTTTGCAGAGCAAGGAATAGTTATGGGATTACACATCCATTTTGAGCTGATGCATGTGCTCTAGTGCTTTCCAGCACAGACAGCAGATAAAGACTCAGATAGCTCAAACAATCAGAGTACTTAAGCTTTGTGTTCAGAAATATTTCCCACAGTACCTGGCATTACAGAGAGGATGTAGGGCTTAATCTGTCCCCCGTTTTTCCTCAGCCATCTGTTACTTCTTGGATTTACAACTTTTTAAACAGACCACCAAATAAAGGCAATTCCCATCTCATTAACATTAAGGCTTTGAGCCTTATCTGAGGCTTTTCACTGCTGTTAGCACAGGAAAGAAATTCCCACTGTCTAGGTAAGCTCAGGTTTCTCAGCCAGTGCTGTCCCCTCTGAACACCCATTTTAGATCTCTAAAAGCAAAAAACAACATTTAAAAGACCCTTTAAAAAGTCAGGCTGAGCTTGTGTAAGAACACTGCTCATGCCATGCAGAGCAGGTACAACTGTTGCTTTAGGGTTAAGGGTTTTCACTAAAAAGCAACACAGGACAACATAAAAGATGTAAGTGAACACTAGGTTGGATCTAAAAGCAGGAGCAGATGTGTTCTTCCCAGACATTCAGCGAGTAAAAGACAATCTGTGATCAAAACTGAATGCAGAGGGCAAAATAAAAGACTACATCCCCATTACCTGCTGGTTTCATCCTCAGGAACACCCTGTCTCTGCAGAAACAGCTCAGAACCATACACAGGGCTGAGTCTCCCTCAACCACTGCCTTTGAATATCACACCAAGGCACCAAGTTGAGGAAACCATTCAAAGAGGAACTGTGGCATGTCATGGACCACAGACTTGTGTTTTGCAGATATTGAGGGGTGACAAATGCAACAGTGCAAAGGCTGTACTACCTACACATCCTGTGGTACACTGCCAATACACCAGCTCTGCTAGTCCACCACGTGGGGAGAGAGTAACTAGTGGGGAGATGTATCTACATACCAAGAAGCCTCCAATTCAAACATGGCTAGCATAGAACCAGAACAATTCTGACCTGCTTCAGAAGCTGGACTAGTCCCAAGGTCAAGAAAACATAAAATAGCTCTACAAAACATGTTTCATCTTCCTGGTCTTGGCTCACACACAGCTTGGCTGGAGCAGAAAAGCTGGGCCACAGGCATCTTTCTAAGCAACATCAACCCAAGATCCAGGGGATGGAAGATAACCTTTTCTGCATTTCCTAGGAAATTCTGCATTTTTGACAAATGAGAAAGAATTAGTTAGCATAAGAAGGACACATAAGTTTCAAAATGAAAGTAATGGACCCCAGTATTGTCATTGAAAACGGTGACACTGGGTGACAGGCCTGCATTATGTGACTAGATACTAAAGTCATAGCCTATGTCATCCTGGCCACATCTCCAGAAGAGGTTCCTGTTCTCGTTAACATACTCCAAACCAAGGAGCCGCTGGTGGGGTGAGCAGTAATGTGGCTGGTTCTGCTACGGAGCTTCCTCATACTCAGTAATGGCTCACCCTGCACTCACAGATGCTGATGTGTATTTTCCTATTGGATAAAAGCCAGCACTACAATGAGACACTGTGACATCTCCCCTCAACTGCAGAAAGCCTGTTCTACTTCAAACAGGAATATAAACGGGGAAAAAATAGATTTGCTGCCCAAAGGAGATGTGTAGATGATACTATTAAGATAAACAACACAGCTGCTCTTTCAACACTTGTTCTGGAGCCAGTGCTACTCTTCATCCCCTTTTCATCATGAAATAATACCCTGGCACAGAATGGGGTAAATAAAACAGCCTACTCACGCTTACAGCTGCCCTTTCACTCCAGCCACAGACAGGTTCAGAAGGAATCATTTCCACAGAGCCTCAGCTGACCCTTTCAAACAACAACGAATAAATCTGCTTCTCTGTTTCTTCACAGGGTTTTACTGGCAGGAATATTTAAGGGGATTCTAAACCAGGACCACTGCAAGGTGTTGGTGAAAAGGGAGGTGTGCATATGCAGTAATGTCTGTGTCACAACCTGGACTGAGAAGTATGTTCTCATTAATACGCAAAACTAACACATTCAATCTCTTACGCATTTTGAGTAACCAAAAGCAAGCAACTCTAAAGAACTGATAGACTAAAAATGACTACGCAAGTCATTGAGAGAATTTAAAGTTATGTGAAACAACTAAACTTTTCTGGTGGATACAGCAGAGAAAGCAGGTGGTTTTCACTGCAAGAACAACAGATATTGCACTGAAAAGCCTAATAGCAAAATTTTTACAGGCACCTTCATGACCTTGGAATCAACCCTGTGATTTTTCAAGTAAAATTATACTTTTCCTATCTATGTCAAGTGGTAAATAAGACTTTGATTTTAAAGTAATTTCAAAGTTATTCACTTTGCCCTAGAACCTCTCAAGAAAACAACTACTCAAATGTATCAGATGTTTTTCAAGGTACAAAGCTGATGACAATGCAAAGAAACATGACCTGGGCTCATTTGTGTCTTCTCTCCTCACGTAAGCAGTGCCTTCAGCCCAGCTCTAATGTATTACAACAGGACCACATCCACCTATATGCCAAAATAAGGTGCCCCAGCACTGCTCAGCAGTTATTCCATTCATAGCCCATGATTAGATCCAAGATTCAGAGGTCATCCATGAGTTTAATGAAGCTTGATTGGCAAGAAATTTCACATCTCAGTTATCCTCAAAAAAGAGACAATATTCCATTTTCTTATTGACTGTACATAAAGACTAAAAACTGCAGGTTTCCTCTGGACACGTCTCTGCTCAGATTTCTGCCTCGTTTTGCCAGTTTGGGTCATGCCATGCTAAAACAAGAAGGCAAGAAAGAAAGCCAGAATGTGTTGGTGGGTCTGACACATGCTGAAGGTAGGTTAGTCAATGAATGGAGCAGTAGAATATGACAGATGTTTGTAAGTAATAAAGGGGAAATGTCATTTAAAGGAGGGCAGCCCAAGCTGTACTGTTTGAAAGTGCCATGAGGAAGGTGGATTGAATAGAGCAGCTATTGGGAGATCATTCCTAGCAAAGACACAAATCACAAGTGTTGACAAGCAAGGACAGTAAAGGGTAAATGTTGTGCAGGAACTACCTAAGGCTTCAAAACCAAACTATCTGCTGTGGTTTGCTCTTGTTAGTGCAGGTACAGGAACACTTTTCGTGCCTATTGAGAAAGCTATACAGAAACAGTGCTGAGCTCTGAAAACATGCTGGGGAAGCAGAGATTTTGTTAACGCTGTGCTCTGGGTGGTTTTGGTCATCCGTGTAGAACAGGAACAGAACACTGTGTGAGAGCCCTTACTCAACCCAGTAACAAACAGCATATACCAGTGTGTGCACACACTCGAGTCATTCACATGCTGAAGCTCACCAGCAAAAAATTCAGTCCAACTTCTCTGGGTACAGGCAGTTTTTAGCTCATTTTGTTAATACTGGTTACAAAGGGATGAAAGTGTTAGTTTTCTCACAAACACTGTGGGACCCCTTGACCAGTAGCTGTTATGCAAGAGAAGTGAAGGCTCCAGGGAGACCTTAGAGCAACTCCCAGTGCCTAAAGGGGCTGCAGGAAACCTGGAGAGGGGCTTTGGACAAGGACCTGTAGGGACAGGACAAGGGCAATGGCTTTAACCTGCCAGAGGAGAGACTGAGATGAGCTCTGAGGCAGAAGCTCTTCCCTGTGAGGGTGCTGAGGCGCTGGCACAGGGTGCCCAGAGAAGCTGTGGCTGCCCCATCCCTGGCAGTGTTCAAGGCCAGGTTGGACACAGGGGCTTGGAGCAACCTGCTCTACTGGAAGGTGTCCGGGCCCGTGGCAGGGGGTTGGGATGGATGAGCTTTAAGGTCCCTTCAACCTAAACCACTCTATGATTCTATAATACAATGTGTACCTGCTTTTTACCCTGTATCTTTCTTCCTAAGTTCCAATGTCCTCCTAATGATACAACTTTCCACTAGAGAGAAATTGTAGGAAACATTAATTCCAGGAGCTGTAATTAGTAATGGCTGTAATTTCTTTATATTAAGCAGATGTTATTTTTAACGTTTCCCTCTCTTGTTTTCAGTAGCTTCCACCACACACCCAATTGGCTTTGACTAATTACAAGTATGTTTTACCATTTGCAAACCAGGCAACAAGTATATTGATGATCCTGAGTGATGCAGAGCGAACACACAGCTCTGAGCTATTACCTCTGTGCCATGTTTATGCTTGTCATTTCCCTCAGCAGTCACTGCATGTGTCAAGGTTTCTCAGCAGTGACAGTATTTCATAAACCATTGGCAGGCTCCTTACAGGATCTGGGTCTTTTACATGAGCTAATGTCAGCTTTCTTTCTGCTTGCTTGGAGCAGGTCACTTTGGGACACGCCCAAACTCACTTCAAACTATTTCTTCCCTGTGCCAGGAGCTGCTTTTGAAGTGCCGTGCCCAAGCCACAGGCACATGGGTGCCAGGATGCTCCAGAGCGGTACCCAGCAGCCCCAAACAGGAAGCGTCGCAGCGCTATCGGCTCAAAAACAGGCTGGGAAGAGACACGGGAGGGGTGCGGGCATGCACCGAGTGGAAAATCAGCTGCCATGGCCCAGGCCTGGGATCAGAGCGTGGATGGGTCAGATGACATCCATCCATTCAACCCTCGAGATCAAACAAGGCTTTATTCTTTCACAGTTTTGGCTCCTGCATGTGACAGTATGTTGTAATATCAGGCTTTTTAAAGTGCACTATGCAGGAAATCACATTTGAAGGGTCTGGCATGTATGGTATTTTTACGAAGTTCACTTTTCCTTTTTGCTTTTCATCTGTTTTCTACACTTTTTTTTTTCCAGGATGGCTTTCCTTCTGATTTATTGGTTTATTATTCTATTTTTAAAATCAGAAATATTTCAACTTAAGAGATTTTAATATAATGCACATGAAAACGAGCAAAGGACAAACCTCAAGCTCTTTAGAGGTCTGAGCTGGCTAAGGAGAAGCATCCAGAAGTTCAGAGGCTTATCCAAAGCTAATCTGAGAATTTCCAAACCTCTCTGGTCTAGACAGAGCTACAGGAACCCACTGGCTCAGGCCCACAGCCTGGGCTTGCCTCTCCCTCACAGAACATCCAGGACCAAGTTTCACTAAGCCCTTGCTGAAGAGCACACAAGATACACAAACATATCCTTTTCCCTAGCAAAAAGTGGGCTCTGGGGATGCTATTCCACAAAACAACAGATGCGTGAGCCCCATTAGAAACAGCAAAGACTTGAAACATCTGCCCACGGGCTTTGCTTAGCAGAAACACTTTGCACAATTTAAGCTCCACAGTTTGGTTAGAATTCATTATTCCCCCTTCATCTGCCTTCACTGTGCTTTGAAGGAAATGGTTCATGCCTTAAGACACATTTACATGTGCACTATCTGTTCCATCAGGCACAAAGAATGAATGTCTTAGCAGCATGCGCCACACACATCAGCTGGACAAACACTTGACAGGTCACTTGTCTTTGACCACTTCATAAGAACCTCAGACTATCAGAGAATCATTTAGGCAAACATTTCACAAAGGATTCAGATTCACTCCAGTGTACAGCACACCTTTAAAGCTCATCACTAGCCAAGAAAGGCCACCCAATTGTGGGAAGACTGCAATGAAAACCAGCAGAATCCAGCTACAAGTATGGAGTCTTCCCAAAGAAATATCCAACTACATTTAAGTGTCAAGCATCTATTATCCTATTATTTTGTCACTTAATATTCCACGAAAAATAAACCCACCTCCCAACAAGCAGCAGCAGCCCACCATGGAGCATGCCATGGACCTGCAGTACGTTGGGGTTCCACTAGATGCCTCTGTGTGTTACACTGAATTACCGATGGGATGCTCTGACACAGACGATCAATGGGAGGCTGCTGTACGGAAACCCAGATCCAGGGCTCGACGGAACACTTGGTTTCTCCAACACCGTAAGTAAACCGACAAATCCACATTTCAAGCCAACGCCAGTGAGAGCTCTTCTGCAGCTGATAGACCCCTAATCCTCCATGAATAGACCAAGAAGGGGACATAAACTCAGTTTGCCAGTGCTTTATGGGTCTTTTAACTCATTTTGGAGAAGTTCTGTAACTGCGGAGACTTCCTTTCATGTCCCCATTGAATCCTGAGCTTTACACTGAGTACAAATACCTTGGTTAGGCTAAGACTTAGCAGTTGAACTGGCAGTTCATACATATAAAGAGAAGAATCATTATATGGCTATTAGATTGATTACTACTGGGGCTCCTTGCTCTTATCCCAAAAGGCACCGTGCACTGTTTAAATATAACTTAATTTTAATTCAGAAAAACTCATCCCACAATCCATACCTTCCTATTACACTAGATTCAACTGCCTGAAGTAGATTCATGTGCCAGGAGAACATGATCCAGGACACTACTTCAAATTAAGGGTGTATCCATTCAAAGAGCATTGTCATGAGGCACATCAGAGATAATCTGCTGTTACTGCTGTATTTCCATTCCATGGGACTAATCCAATACAGGTTCTGGAAAACTGGACCAGGCTCGTGCAGCAGTGAGCCTGCTGCACAGCTTGACTGACAACAGCAGTCACATCAGAAATCTGGATATATTGCCCATACAAATTGCCTCAGAATTAAAAAAAACAAACAGAAAAAGAGCTGAACATCAGGTATTTTGAAGAATTAAGAGATAAGGATGGGTATTCAACTCATTTCAGGGCTTTGCATATTGAGGCCTTTTGAGAATATGCTCACAAATACATGGCAGTAAGAGCTGCAGGCTCCAGAGTGCTGAGCACTGACTAAAGGGTTCCATCTTTCTTCGCACATCTTCAGGGCTGCACCTTCCTGATGAGAATTGCTATTTCCATGCACAGTTCCAGGGCTTGTGCCTTTCCCTTGCCATGTGAAGTGTTAAATGTTTGTTCTTCCCTATTCACTGCAAAAATACTGACCAAAAAAAGCCATTTGTCTAGAGAAAAAACAAGGAGATTTAACTGAATTAATAGCGTCAGGGATGTACATAACCTTAGCAGGTACAAAACACTCTCATACAATCTGCCCATTGTCTTTAAAACCTAAACTAGTATCTGCATTGATTTATCCCAGATGGAAAAAAAACCCACAGTGATCTACATCTGGTACAAGTATGTTCAACCACATCTTAACGAGAGTTTTCCCTCTGACTAGTGTGCGCAATGACAGTGTCATTACAACCAAGGAAATGTGGTACATCCAGGAGAACATATGTTTGACTCGTGACAGATTGTCTGTGACACTAATCCCTGCATAGAGCAATCAGACTATTGACTAGTTATTGGAATAGAACAGAAAATGCAACAAGGAGAACCTGGCTGGGCAGGTGAAATCCCAGGCTTTCCACATCATCTGGTAGTTTGCTGCCTTCTCATATTCTCCCCACTTGCCAAAACAAATGGGTTAACATCAACAGAACCAGAGGGGTGCAGCAGAGATCTGGTGTGTTCTTCCTTCCTCCACATGACATTCAGCCAATCTTTGGAGCTTTTTATATATACACTGATTCTTGAGAGCTATGAAGTGGATGCTTTCCAAACTGGAGCACATTACTGCATGTCTGAAGTCGAATCCAGCTTCCCAGAAAGGTGCAGGCTGTGTGACTGCTCTCCAGAAAGAAAAGACAGAAACGCAGCACAATGTCATGTGTGGAAAACAACCAGCTGCATCAAATGGAGACAAAATATGAAGTTTGGGGAATGCTTTTCAAAACAGGTTTTAACCCATCTTTGTTTCTATTTACTGTATTTATTATTATATCCTAGTATTTTACATTCAAAGCCTCTTTGATTAAGTGTGCCTCTCAAACACTTCACAGCAGATTCTCTGCCTCTTCTGTCCAAGCTGGTTGAACACAGGATGTTAGTTCCTGGATGAACCTGCTTAGTTTCTAAGAAAAACAGAGGCAGATAAACTATTGTGTGTTATCTCAGTTGACACTTTCTGATTTCCTCAGCTCTAGTAACCATTGCACAGTATTTCAAATATTTAATGGAGAAGAAACCATCCATGCCATGGCTCAACCACAGCAAACACAACCTCTGAACTCTGCTTGAAACCAGGGAGAGTTTCTGATGTTCATCCAGGCTGAAAACTGGCCACCCAGTGAACTACACATAAAGTTCAAGTTAGATTTAAGGAAAAAGTTCTTCCCTGTGAGAGTGTGGAGGCACTGGCACAGGGTGCCCAGAGAAGCTGTGGCTGCCCCATCCCTGGCAGTGTTCAAGGCCAGGCTGGACAGAGCCTTGGGCGACATGGTCTAGTGTGAGGTGTCCCTGCCCATGGCAGGGGGTTGGAACTGGATGATCTTAAGGTCTTTTCCAACCCAAACTATTCTATGATTGTATGAAATAGAACTTAATGGATGCCTGCAGGAAAATGAATGCACCAAAAAGAACAGAAAATTAATAGAATGCAATCAAAATAAATAAATAAGAGGCTACACTTACAACAAACCTTCCAGTAGGTTTCCATCTGAAGCAGCAAATAACAAGGTCTCTATTACATGGAACCAAAGAGAGTATTTGCAGGAAATTTTTCCCATGTATGTGTGTTTGCTTTCAGCTGAAAGAAGGTGGTCAGTTCAACCCCAAGAGATGTTCCCAAAAGACCTCTGAACAAGGATAAACACATTTCCTGTGAAAACTGGGAACCTCACATCATCCATGGGCAGAGAAATGTGGGTTTGCTTTTGTTAGCATCCTCTCCTGCAACGTGATACAGAGGAGCAGCAATGACCAAAGGTGTGAGTGATACTGAACATCAACGTGCCAGACTCCACTGAGCCATTTCATAACCACACTGGTCCTCAAGCAGAGAAACCTGATCAAGGTTACAAGATGCACAGGGGAGCAAAAGATTCGCTTTCAAGTGTGTTGATTAAGAAATACTGGGTTTCTTCTCTTACCTCATGGCTATAGGGATGTTTCTCATACTGCAAAAAGCCTCCTCTCATTGCTTGGTACTGGATGATATTAGAAGAAGAAGCTGACTGCAGTGTTAGGAACCGTTCATGATTAGCGCTTACAGCTGGAAGAATCCCAAAGGATTTCATGGGCATACTCCTAACAGTTAATTTTTCTAGATACAGGCTCAAGTTTACAGTCACGTCTGGATCTGAATACTGCACAGCCCATAACTCGAAGCCCTTGGATCCCAGGTTTGGGCTTCAGCCAGTTCCTACTGATGGGCCACCACTACTCTGATCTGAGCACACAAGTCCACGTGCCAAGTATACTTTACACAGACCCTCTACACTAGATAACCCACCCTGCTGTGCCACCACGTGTTTAAACAACTACTGCATTACCCCTCAGAGGTAGGCACAACTCAACAAGTTTTTGACAGGATTTCCTCTGGTGTTTGCCTTCCATAAATACCTCAAAGAACATGAGGTATTAAGGAGGTAACTCCAAGTTCCAGAGTGCTGGGTTTAAAACAAAACCACCACCAGCCCCAGCAAACTGTGCAACACAAGCCTTGTCACCTGCCATGCAGAAGGCAACCTACCCTTGTTCCTAGAAAGCAAAGGGTTCATCTTCCTAAGAACCTCTCTTTTGGAGGTAACCACCTCATAGTCTCTGTGCTATGAATGAGTACACACTCTTGGCTCTCTTTATTCCCATGTCATGGGCTCTGCTCTCCACACAAGACAAAGCTCTGTCAAGGCTGACCTTTCCTTGGAGAAAAAGCCCCAAATCCACATCCTCCCAACTTCAGTACCTGTCAGGCTAGAGAGAACAGTTAGCTCAGGTGTCTGAACTCCTAACTCATCCATTGAACATGGACAATTGGATATGTACATGGCCTAAGAGGGAGTAGAATCTACTTCATCCACACACTATGAAGCCAAATGTAGGAGCTTAGTAAAAGAGAAAGCAGGGAAGAAGATGTTTTTCACTGCAGAAAATTGTAAGAAAAAATAACTATTCACTCACAAACTAAGGAAAAGAATGATACTGGAAGAACGGGTTTATTTCTAAACTCTGCCATTTAGTTAGATGTACTAAAACGTGGGTTTTTTCATGTAGAAGTGAGCATTAGCAGATGGCTACACAGCTCCTGGAGCAGCTCATCAACACTGCCTCTTCACCAAGCACCAGGCATCTGCTACTGTGTTTGCACAGGGGAGATAAACCCACAGCTATGGGGACCAAAACCAGAAGTACTTAATCCACATCAGGTTTCAAAACATCCAAAAATGGCCTTTAGAGTCATGAGTTTCAGAGAAACAAAAACTATGCTTTCTATACTTGTCCTTTGTTCGCTGAACCCAAAGATGCTTCTTGGTTTTTGTTCGCAAGCATCTTTGAGGGATAATAGTCTATTTTAAGCAAAGCAGGGGCACACAGGCATGTGATTTCTCTATAGAGGGCCTCCAAAGATCAGGAGAGAATGGTCAAACTCTTGGATGTCAGCAACATTTGCTCTGCCTTCACCTGGACATACTGCCATTACAGCAGAGCCCTCAAAAACCAGGCTGGCTACTGCTTTCAGCAGTGAACCAGGAGTTGCACTGGGCTAAGCAGCAGCTACCACTTGATGGAGAACAATGAGGAAGCTCAGACCCCACCACCAGCATCAGCCATGGTCCTGTTGCAATAAGGGTAGTGGGTACAGTAAGTCTGGCTCTCGCCTTTCTACCATGAAAATCCCAGTAAGACACCAGTGTCTGTCCCAGCCCCTTGTTCTCAGGGAAGAAATGCTACACGTCAAGTCAGCATTCTGCTACACGTCAAGTCAGACCCAAGACAAGGCATCTTGATGAGCAAAGCTACTCAACCTCTACTCATTTCAGCTCCATAGAACAACCACACAAAGCCCTGCCTGCACAGACCATCTCCTCCAGAGCAAACATACTGCAAAAATGAAAAATGCTTCATTGACAGGATTAGGGATGCAGAACTAGTGCAAACACCAGGACACTGGCCAGAAACCACACAATCACTGCCTGGCACAGCCCAGCCACCAGCTCTGCGCTGGGCATCAGCAGCAGCTCAAGCCCATGCCAGCATCATTCACAGGCTTTCCAGCACACCAAGTATGGATCTGCTTGTTGCAGAAGATACACGTGGAAAGCCTTGAATTGGGCAGATGGTTGGCAGAAGCTCTAGAGTACAAGATCTCAACCTGCACAGATACAGCAGCATCCTGCATTACTACACAACTATAGGCTGGGGGAGACTGGATGGAGCAGCCCTGAGGAGAAAGACTCAGAGTGCTGGTCAATGAGAAGCTCCCCATCACCCGGCTTCAGTGCGCGCTTGAGCCCAGAACCCCTCCGTGTGCTGGGCTTCACCCCCAGAGTGTGAGCAGCAGGTCAAGGGAGGGGGTTCTTGCTCTCTACTGCCTTTGCAGTGTTCAAGGCCAGGTTGGACACAGGGGCTTGGAGCAACCCGCTCTAGTGGAAGGTGTCCCTGCCTGTGGCAGGGGGTTGGGACTGGATCAGCTTTAAGGTCCGCAGGGGGTTGTGACTGGATCAGCTTTAAGGTCCCTTACAACATAAAGCATCCTGGGATTCTATGATAAACTTACAAGGAAGCCAGAGATGCCCAAAAAGGCCACCTCTTGGAGCAAGAGTCTGAAAGTGGCCTTCTATGAAATGATACAAAATTACGTGAAATAACAGAACAAATAAATCTTCATTTGTTCTGTTGGCATAAGCCAACAGCAACAAGTCCCCTGGTGTCACTAGAAATCATCTTACTGCTCAGAAAATATTATTTTCATAATCAGAATGTAAGAATCATTCAACACGGCAACATGCTGCCAAGTCACCAAACAGTGAAAAGTCAAGTAAAACAACAAATAAAAATCAAAGTCTTTGAGCAATTTGGCAGGGATGGCTTCGAATCCCAGTTGCTCTGACTAGCCCAGAAATACCTGTAAGACTCAAACCCACTGGCATTTTGAGTGTCACTCAGAACAAAAATTCAATAATGCTCAAAGTTTTGATAGTTTTTCTTCATAAGAATAAATTCTGGGTTTCTTCCCCCTGCCCGTACGGAAATTCTCAGTGTGTTTGTCAATACCCAGAGGACTTCCCAACACTCTGCGCTAAACTACAGACATGGACGGCAAGTATCTCAAGAATTCTTTCCCCCTGAACTTGAACAGGCCACCAAGGTGGACTGGGAAAGGAGATCCTCCCTCTGGGAGGAGCAAGCGAGCCCTGGAGCTGCATATTTCCTCCTGTCAGCTGCTGGAGCTGCAGTAGGAATTTTTCCTTGCCTCTTGGCTGACAAACCATGCATTTACATATGTAATTTGATGTTTCATTTGCCCATGTGGTTTATTGTCTCTTTATACAACATTGTTTTCCAGTGTTGTGAAAACACCTACAAAAACATCAGAGCTGTTACACAAAACCCCCATGAAGCTCCATGCACTCGCACAACTGGTCTGGTAACCACAAGAAGTTATTCAACCCATGCACCAGCTACTGTCAGCCCCAAGAGCACACAGTACATTTAGGATTTCTTCTTCCTTGCTGTTTTGCTTTCTAGACATCCCTGCTACTCTCACGCCACATTTTCCCCAGCAAATGAAAGAACATAGAATCATAGAATAGTTAGGGT